>NC_073692.1:139501467-139652754 GCF_029784155.1 Uranotaenia lowii
ATTATGTTTATTTTATCGGTAGACAGCTTTTCTACCTTGTAGAAATAAAGCCAAGCCTATTAAATATTAAGTCAGCTAGACGAACCAATCAGAAAAATTTGACTCTTTCTCTATTCATATTTTCAGATTGAGCTTGAAAAAAACCTCTCACATCAATAATCTTCATTCTATCAAATTTAAGCTTACGCGAATTTCTCAAATATTTATCAGGTGAACTTTGGTCGAATAGCTGATTTCCAGTTGTTTTTGGGTCTCCCACTAGGTCCTGCTCAAAAAATTTTGTCAATGAACTTCAGTATTGGACGCTACCCCAAAAAACCCTTGACAGATTGTCACCAAATTTTGAACAAGTTCACATTACGTTACTGCGTAGCTTGATTAAAAATTTCATCAATTTTCATCCACGCATCCAACAGTTATTCACTAAACAAAGTGTGGCATTTTTTTATTTCAATTACACTCTTTTAAAAAGGACATCACTTTTCACCAAAAAAAAGGCCGATAAGTTGAGTAATAATAATTTTTTATTTCTTTAATCAATAAGAAGAAGAATAAAGTTAAAAAATCAAAGAGCGATTCTATTTAAAAGAAACTAGATCATATTCTATATTTGTGATTTTCATCATGATTGTGTTTAAAAACTTACTCTTGCACTTTAAATTTTAATTTTGGATCAAGAATTAAAATTATGAAACTGCGATCTTCTACAATTTGAATCCTCATTGAAATTCTCATAAGAATCTTTATTTTTATCATGATTTTAAACTTAAATTTGAGTTGAATCTGAATCCGAATTTTAAATTTTATTTCCGAGTCTGAATTTTGTATTTTGTGCCTAAGCTCAAAATCTGAATTTGAAATCTAAGTAAAGTACCTTTTAATTTAAAAACAAAATAAAAATTTGATCGAAACCGTCAAACAGTAGTCTCTTACTTGATTCTGAATAACTGGGTTTCAATATAATTTTTTTTTTTATTATTTACATGTAATTGAACTTGTTAATTTGAACGAAAATCTCGAATAATGAAAGTGATTAATATTTTCCAATTCTGCACTCTTTAATTTTTCTTATTTTACAATTCTGCATGTGTATTGAGGATAAAATTTTCAAGTCCAAATCTTAAAAATTTAAGCTTTAACTTTGTTTTTTTTTTTATTTTAAATATTTTCTTTTCATATTCCGTCATTAAATCCGTCATTCCGTTCTGAAAGTGAAAAATCCATCTAATTGTAGGTTAAATGCTAAATCAAAATACAAATCAGGATTCTATCCCATTGATGATTCAAGCTGAAAATTAAAAAACAAAAAACTGGGTACTTACAAGAATGTTTTTCGCAATTATCCGGGCTATCCAAATCCAGGTTATTTTATTTGAAATCCTTGCATACACCGGGCATTTTGTTTCATAGCTTTTCCAAGAATCCAGCCGATATCTAAGCAAATTTTGAAATTAGGTATTCCATTAATATCAAGAAGAAAAACACTTGAAAAATTATTTTTTTTTTTATCAAAATAAACCAGCTGAAGTTTTTTTGGACGCATGATACATAATTGTAAGGACTCAATTGAAATTTTCATTTGATTTTGCGGATAGAGTGAAAATATCTGCGCGATATCTGGGCAATCTTGCAAGCTAAGTCTAATCTTTTGGAGTTTGTTAGACTATTTAGAATCTAACTTTTGGAACTCAATATTTGGGACTAAATAACTATCTACAAGTGAGAAATTTTTTGAAAAACTGTTGTAAAATTTGGGACCTGAGATGAAATTTCGAGATTTTCGACTCAGTCCTCAATCGAGATTGACTAATTTCAGTTGTTCATCAAAATTTGATTAAGAATTTTAAATTTCAAGTTTAGCGAAAAACATTTCTTTTGGCATTTTCGGACCATTGTAGGGGGTTAACTCAAAAACGCCAAATTTTCATCGCAGAATTTGTGTCACAGAACACAAATTGTTTGAAAAATTCACAGGTTTCAGAAACTTTTCAATTTTGCACGTATTCCAAAATTTTTATTTTTGATGTCAATGTTAATTTTGGATTTCTCAGTAGAAATTAGAACAATATGATAAGATTAGTAAGAATAATTGACTTTGCTCAAGCAAACTGTAGATTGACCATTTTTTTCATGAATTTTCAATTAAACTCAAGGAAATAGCGTCACAGAAAACTATCACAGAATTTTTGAGTGCAATCACAGAATGTCAGAATTTTTTTTCTTCAAAACACAGAATTTATTTCGATAACCTTGCTCAAGTCTTAAATGTTTCGTTTTGGTTGAAAATTAGCTAGCCACATTGCCCGATTTTATCCGAGTTTGCCCGGATTTTTTTTACAAAATTTGAGAACACTCTGGTCCGGCCCGGCCCTAAATTAAAAATTTGTTGATGAGTTTTGGCGAATTTTTTTTTTTTTTCATTATACTTTTTGTTTTTAATTGAGTAGTTTGTGGGTTTAACTTAGTTTGCCCAGATATTGTCCGGATTGCAGGTCATCAATCTTGAATTCAATGTCCGAGTTTTGAAAAGTTTTAATATAAAATTGTCCAGAATTCTTCAGTCCAGGAACGTGCTGAAAAAATGATGGGAAAACTTAGTTTTGAACTTATCCCTTACTTCTGGCAAAATTTTTGTATTCTGTTTTAGTGTGTAAATCGGAATTTTATAGTGAGTTATAGTTATAGTGCCTTTTTAACCACTAATTATCTATATTAAGCTTGCCAGATTGCCTGGTTTTATCCAGGTTTGCCCGGATATTTGATGCAAAATTTCGATAAAGTCTGGTCCTGCCCGGTTGCCCGGATATCGTGAAAAAGTCCGGATATTGCCCGGATTTTTTCACAACTTTTATCAAGAAACCAAAAAAATCAAAGTTTTTGAGTAAGTTTCAGCAAAATCGATTATTGGTATGGAAATTTTCAACGGTTGTTTCAAATAATTTCGCTGATTTACTTTTATAAACTTTTAAATATTTAAGTGTTCCAAAAAGTTCTTGGAAGTCTGCAATAACATTAATCTGTACATATAAAAAGCAATTATCTGTATGTTTGTTTGTTTGTTTGTCCTCTATAGACTCAACCATCTTAAGAGCTAGAGATCTGAAATTTGGCATGGATGCTCATTAGGACCAGGAATGATGAAAAATGTTTTTAGATTTTTGGACGACCCCTTCTGAAGGGGGTCGTCCATACAAGAAAAATATTGTTTTCACGATATTGACGTTATTTTCCGTCGGATTGTGATGAAAATTTGCACATGAGTGTTTTGAGAGACGAGCAATTGATTTTAGTTATCAAATTCAGGGTCAGGGGTCGGCAAAAGGGGTCGTCCATATAAGCTGATTTATGTTTTTGTGATATTGGCGTTATTATACATCGGATTGTGATGAAAATTTGCACATAAGTGTTTTGAGAGACGAGCAATCGATTGCAGTTATCAAATTTAGGGTCAGGGGTCGGCCAACGGGGGTCGTCCATATCCACTGATTTATGTTTTTGCGATATTGGCGTTATTATACATCGGATTGTGATGAAAATTTGCACATGAGTGTTTTGAGAGACGAGCAATCGATTACAGTTATCAAATTTAAAGTCAGGGGTCGGCCATATTCACTGATTAATGTTCTTGCGATATTGGTGTTATTATACACTGGATTGTGATGAAAATTTGCACATGAGTGTTTTGAAAGACGAGCAATCGATTTCAAGTTTCGAATTGCGGATCAGAAGTCGGCTGAAGGAGTCGTCCATATCCAACTTTAATGTTTTTGCGATTTTGACGTTATTCTACATTGGATTGAGATGAAAATTTCTGCATAGGAGTTTTGAGGGACGCTCTTTGGCTTTCAGGTTTCAAATCTTGACTCAGGGGTCGGCAAAAGGGGTTATTATCTGTTCACTGTTTTTACGATATTCTCTTGATTGAGCATAGAATTGTAATGAAAATTTGCACATGGGAGTTTAACAGAAAAGATAATTGATTTCAGGTGTCAAGTTTTGAATCGTGGTCAAAAAAAAGGCCGTCCATGTTAGTTGCTCACTGTTTTCGCGATATTGTCGTGATCATGCATCGGATTGAGATGAAAATGTTCAGATGAGGATTATAAACTATGAGCAATTGACTCCAGGTAGCATGTTCCGTGTCAAGGGTCGGCGAAAGGGGCGTCTATATTCACTGTTCACTGTTTTCAAGTTCCTGACGTTATTTTACATATAAATTGAAAAGAAAATATGGCAAAAGGGAGTTTTGAGGAACGTAAAATTGGTTTCAATTATCGAATTTCGGGCCATGGGACAGAAAAAGAGGGTTTCATTGAAAGTTCAGTGTTTTGTGCAATAATTTTGTTGGAGGCAGTTAATTGATACCAATTTAAGTGTGAAGGTCAAGCAAAAGAGTCGTGCACACAAACAAATAGTACATGTTTCTGCCATAATGTCCAGATTTTGCAACCGATCGAGAAGAAAACACTCTCACATAAATTTTAATAAAAAGCCAATCAACAGTTTAATTTGAATTTCAAGTAATGGTAATAGTAGCGACTTTAAACACTGTTGAATTTTTTCCCCAAAATTGTCGAAAGAATGTTTCGAATTCATTTTCTAAACTCATTTTGAATTACCAATGATTTAAAGCGAAACGAAGTTCGTACGGGTTCAGCTAGTAGAATATAAATTTCAATTTTTTTTTTGCTTTTTTTCTTTGCTTTAATGTATAATTACACCTAAATTTTGCCCGGTTTTTTTGATTTTTTTGATTTTGCCCGGTTTTTGGATTTGAAAAATTGAAATCCATGCCCGGATTTTGCCAGTTGTTTTTTGAAAAAATGCCCGGAATTGCTAGGCCCGGATGGGAGTGGAAAAAATTCTGGCAACCTTAGTATAGAGTGTGTAGAAATTACAACCAATTAAATAATAAAATTTTTTTTCCTCGAATATAAAGTTTTTCGTAGAACAGTTTTTTTTTTAATAATCGTTCAATTTGGATTGGCTCATACTTTTAAGCCTTAAAAAGCCACACTCGTTTTATACAATCGATTATATTAGTCTAGCAATTTTTCAACTAAAAAAAAATGGGTTCTAGAGGGTTAAAAAACAGTTTCAAGTCGTAGATGGCAGTACTTTCCTGCAGTTGAAACCAAACTATTTGTCAATATTGATTTGCCGGGGTTATTAGGGCCCATATTCATTAACTCCATGAAGTTTTCTAGCACAGTTTTGTTAAAGCTCACGCTGAAGAAGATGCTTTACTGGATTTGCAAAAACTCACCAGCACAAGAATATACCATCGCCGAAATTTCTGCTCATCTCAACTGCCTATTTGCAAATAAGCGCCGATGTGGTCTAGTGGATACGCTGGCGCGAGTCTGGTATTGGTACGCCAGGCGTACTGGGTTCGATTCCCGGTATCGGCAAGAAAAACTTTTGGGTTCGAATCCCATAAGCGGCCGACAGGTAAGATGTGTTTCATTCTATAACTGACTATATAATTGGAATGTTCAATCAGTTGCCAGCTGGCCAGGTATATACGCGGATGCCGGAATACCCCTAGCCCACCTGATTGATTCGTTCTTCCAAAATATACCTACATCAACACACGCAATACATTCACTACATAACAGTTCATACGAAGCCATGGGGTCCGGGTATGGTGGCGCGCTGCATTGGAGATTTGTCGAACCTAATATAATCTAAGGAATGCATGTGAACCCATACTTTGGCAGAAACTGCGGTGAATCCGTGCACCCATGGTGGATTACCAACATACATACATACATACATCTCAACTGCCTATTTGCAAATCATATCAATAGTACATACAGTCTTATACCGATAATTTCACATCCAATGAAGTTCATTGGAGTATCGGAGTTGAGTCTAATTTGTGGGTGTGGTGAACATAATTATAATAATTTTCATACAAACCCCTTCTGCACCAAAAATTGAGCTGGTTTTCATTCTCTGATTTGCTCAGTTTCTCCAAAGCATATGAAAATGATATTTTGATCTTTCAACAAGTTTACGTCGTACATTTATGTATTCAATAAGTTCTAGAAATACAATCATCAAAGTGTCTCGTGGAATCAATTATTTATTCTCTTCATTTCAAGTTCATTTGTAAAATTCCCAATAAGGGATGTATCATATATGTTTCATTTTATGTTATGTATCTGCAAAGTATTTGTTTAGTTGTGTTTATTGTGTTCAGCATTTCCGGTAACATGAATTAATTTTTCAGTACACCGGTTGATCGCATAATGTTATTTTACTGTTTGATACCCATTAAGTTCTAAAGTTAAATTCCGTTTTTCTTCCGCCATTGCACTTGAACTGTAAATAAGTAAAAGTAGCCGTAGGTGCAACCCATTCTGAGATAGAAAGTGTAAAAAAAATCGAATCGGAAATCTCATTCCACGCCGCTCATAATCTATGCTTTTCTAGCCGCCCAGTCCGTGTACAGACCGTTCCAAACCCCACAAAAACCCAAATATCCCAAGTCCCTACCGAAAGCACCTCACCCACCACAAAAACTAGTACAACAACATCAACTACAACAACAACAAAGTCTTCAACTACTACCATCGCACAAAAAGCCTCTCGGGGCGGAAACGGCCCTGGCCATCCGGCAGCCCAATCGACTAGTCGAGGGTGGCCCGGGGGGTCCAGGAGTCTTCCAGGGTCCAATGTCTGGGGTCAAACCTTCGACGACGTCCCTTCGTTCCAAACCAATCTCACACAATCGAACTCGTACTCCAGTTGGTGGTGATGGTGCAGGAGTTGCTGGAGGAGGAGGAGCAGGAGGACATCCGATTCGACCGGAACATCCGCCGGTGGGTGCCCAGATCATTCGAGGGGGCGTTCGGTCCGAGATGCAGTGTCAACACGAGGGCGGAACCTGCGAGTTCTTCCTGCTGTGCTGGATGTCCGGGGGGCTGCTGCACGGATCCTGCGGAGGTCTACTGAAGGGATGCTGCCATCGGACGGCCAAATCGGCCAACATCGGCATCGACACCGGCAACACGATCGATCTAACAAATCTTCCAAATAACGAATACGGTCCCATTCAAAACGATCCTAGTGAGTTATATTGAGCAATAGCAAAATTATCAACAACAGTCAACAACACATGAACACGCAAAACCAAATCGAATGATTAACTAACGAATTTCTGCCAATGGAAAACAAACGCAAACACAAAAACACGCAGACACGGTTTGATTTTTGTGAGTTGAGATAGAATATTAGCAGATCACGCCAATACTTCAAATGTTTATTCTAAGCTCTGTGTTGTATCTTCTCACTTTTATTTTCCCTCACTCACGTTTTCGTTTTCTCATTTCTGTTGCTATCGTGGTGTTTTCCGTTTTTCTCTATTAATTTAGTGCTTTTTATAATCGAGTTTTTCCCAACTATGTGTTAGCGCTTATCTGCGATAATCAACGTTCAAATTGGTAAGCTTTCTGATGAAAACCCTTTTCAATCTACGAGGTATGGTTACGAAGTAGCTGGAAGTATTAGTACTTCCATATGTTAGAAGGGTTTGATTTGGAGAAATAATTCTTGGAGTAATTATTTAATGCATGCAAATTGACTTTAAAGCAGCTATTCAGCTTTAGGTTTTTAGATGGTTCAGTGGTGACGTAAGTAGGGTAGATTCTAGAAAAAGTCATGTTGCTTGGAGAACAACGGCTAGTCACAATACACAACTCAGGCAATATTCAAAGCGTGGAGAGTTACATACAGCTTTAGATACTCTACTGGTTGTTAAAGGATTTTGAATAAATTTTCTACAAGAGGCTTTACAACGTGGTTAAACCTAAAAATCCTAATATAAATATGAGTTTTAGAAAAAACGACAATCTTTTCAAACTTGATGTGCTATTTCACCATACAGATAACTTCAATTAGCAAGAAAAATGTTTTTTTTTTGCATAATTGAACTTGCCAGGTGGTCAACCAAGTAGCTGTAATCGAACTTTAGAAAACGCAAAATATTTGTTACCTTTACAGAAATTAGAACTGATCCTTCTACAATTCCATCCTACGTCCTTTATGGAAAGCACTTGGAACGAATAAACTTGCTTGGGAATTGTAATCTTAAAAGCTGATGTATGCAGATGTTCTTAACGAGATTACAAGATTACTTTATTACTTAACCAGTTTATTAGATTGCTAGTGCAATATTTACTTTCAGTAAGTACCGAAGCACCAGACCAAACTCTTAATAAAACAGAGTTTTTAAACTTTACGGGAGGCGTGGCCTTAACCTAAATCAAAACGGGATATCAAAGCTCCTGCTGCAGTAAACGACAATGGAAAATGAACGCTGAATTAAGATCCATATGGAGACTCATCCGAAGGTCGTCACTGGGCAGTGAATAAATCATAATCCTTCCAATGTCATGATAGTTGGACAATAAGTTGAGACAGTGGAGGGATACCAATATCTTGGTAACCAGATAATATCAGGCGGTCACGCCAGATCTCTCAACGAACGAAAATCCAAATCTGCAATTTAGATGAATAGCGATTGCCATCAGAACCCGCAGCTCGAAGAGCCCTCAGTAAGTTGCAATTAGAATAATGCAACATTCCCGACCGACTGGGTGCAGGGTATTCTCGTGAAGATCCCGGTGACTTGACAGGGTGCAGTAACTGGTGAGGCATAACGTTGATCTGTACAACCTCAAAGTACTCTCAAAGTGATCCTGAACAGGATCCA
The DNA here is from genome assembly GCF_029784155.1 of Uranotaenia lowii. NCBI lineage: Eukaryota > Metazoa > Arthropoda > Insecta > Diptera > Culicidae > Uranotaenia > Uranotaenia lowii. The sequence goes on from NC_073692.1 coordinate 139,510,187, forward strand.
GGAGATAATCGACGCTACACTCTGAAGTTGAACAGCTGGATTCCGGTCTGGACGATCATATTTTACCCCCGTCGATGGGGCCAGTCTACTCCGACCGTTGTCCGGTCTTTTTGTATCTTTTTGGCTTACAACCCCAGGATTTTTGGCCCGCTGCACGACGGGTGCCAGATCGAGAGCAGCTTGTCCTAGACTCACGCCTGTCCTGGCACACATTCGGGACTTTGAACACTAAGACTCAGATGTTCCCCGACAGTGAGGACATCCTACACCGACTCGAGAGGCTCACCCAGCATCAAGAACTACTCAACCCGTGAGTATCCCCCGACAGTGGTTTATCCCCTTCCCAAGAAGTCCGCTACGAGGAAGGTATTGCCATATCCCAGCAGTTTCCCCCATAGGAAGCGGAACTACTCGGATATTCCCCGGTGAGGTATCCTATACACGTTCGCGGCGCACTTCTGACCCGACTGCGCAGAAGATGATGTCCTATCTTTGTAGCTTCGATCAAGGGACCAGACGCACACTACTCAGATGCTCTCAGACGATGGAGTAATCCTACACCGTTCGCGGACTGCCGTTGTTTCCAGCTTCACTGCAGGGCGTTCATGAGACGGGTGAACCTATTGCTGAAGGCATGCCAAGTATTGGAACCCGTACACATCCTCTGCACTAAATAGTCTACTGTCGGGTTGGGCCCACAGACGGCAAGTATGCTGGTACGTACCACCGCAGACCTGGGACAAGCAAACATAATACGGGTGTCTCTTCTTTCACTTTGTTACTTAGTCATTTCACCGCGTCTTCTTCCGATCCAGCTCTCGATGCGCGGGATCAGAAGATAGGTCCACCTTCCTAGCGCTGAGCTGTTCCACAGCTGCTGCAAATTCTACATCGAGTCCTCATTGGCGAGATTTCGTACGTTTGGCGAGTCTTTATTGTCGTAACAATAGACATCCTTCTCTAACAAAAGCGAGATGTTCATGACACCCACCACTACACAGATGGGTTCGGACGAGATGGTCCGGTATCCACTGATAACCCGCAGGTTCATCAGCCGCTGAACGCTGCTAAGTCTTCCCAGAGCCTGGGTCCAGGCCGTCGCTCCAAACCGTAAGATTGACGTGGTCACGCTTGACAGTGTCCTCCTTTGTTAGATGACACACGACAGCTTCGAAACAGCAGCTTAAATACCTTGGAGTAATGGTTGACAATCGCTTAAGTTTTGGTGCGCATGTCAAATACTACTGTGAAAGTGCATCTAAATGCATAGATTCATTGGCATGGATAATGCCGAACAGCTATGGTCCAAAGAGTAGCAAGAGTAGCAAGAGACGTCTCTTTGTGAGCGTAGCACTGTCGAAACTACGATATGGAGGAGCGATCTGGAGCTCTACCATAGAGGTAGAGCGCAACAGATCCAAATTACGGAGCACACATCGGCTGATAGTCATGCGAGTTTCCTATGCATACAGGACCATATTAACAGATGCAGCTTTTGTCATCGCGAGCATGATTCCCAACTCTGGCGGGTAAATCGGAAGTATGGAGTGGTCAACTTCTACTTGACGTTGTTCCTTTCGAGTTATGGGTGCTATAAGCAATACCTTCATCGGTTTAAGCTAATCAGCTCGCTTTTTTCCCGGAATGATACGGAAGGAATTAGCAGAACATGCCATCTTTGTCTGCCCCAGGTTCATTCCAAGGCGTCAACAACTTCAAAATTTGAACTCGCAAATCATGCGTGATCTAATACGAATCAAGAATGATGATGAACGTAGAGAGCGATCATTCTTGACAAGCTAATGGAAGGTCTCGGGCACAATTCAAAAGCCACGCGATTTAGTGCGCGGAATAACTCTAATCTGGACTCACGCGTATGGTGGGACTTGACAGGTCTCACGTACTCAGCTACGATCTTTTCTAGCGTGGTAGTTTCTCAATCGGCCATGCCTTGGTGGTTAAAAATCCTACGAGAGTGTAGGCTGTGACGGGCGCGAGTTACTTTGAAAGCGTTACCTAACCGGCACACAACTCGGGGTTTTATGTACCAGTCTGAAATTGACGAAAAAGGAAAAGGAGAAAGAGGAAAAGAAGAAAGAGGAAAAATGAGAAAGAGGATAAAGGAGAAACAAGATAAGCGAGAAAGACCAAAAATGAGAAAGAGGAAAAGGGTGAGATGTATAACTGCATGAGCACAGCCTACCCCTTGATGTAGTATCATAGGGTGAAACCAAGGGGCACATCTGGCATAAGAAGCACAAGATGGTTTTAGTGGGACGAACCCGCTGGTTTGAAGTAAAATTTCCATCATGTAAAAAAAATCTTCCTCTTGTTACTTTTGATTGCCGAGATGCTCAATATCATCCGTGCGAGTGCATAATCGACGTGACTCATGAAGCTGACTCTGCCGTCGATCATCACCCTTAATTGCGCGTATGTACACGATATTACACGGTTCAACTGCAATGGTACCTGTTTGGGGTGAGATCAGTTGGTGATCAGCATCATCTCGCTTTGGTAAGTAAGACGCTGATACTTGGGGTGCATCCAGCTTTCCACTGCCTGGATAGCTACTGTGGCAAGTAGTTGTTCCTCCGCTGTAGAGGAGCCTTAGGACTACATCAGCCGAAGGGAAGCTCATTCGTAGGAGCTCATCGTATAGTATTGACCCCTGTGACATACCTGCCGAGACCTCTTGTGTCCGTATGCCCTCACCGGTCATGTACTGTAGTTGGTGATTATGGAAATAGCTTTCCACAAGCCTATACAGATATGCCGAGAGCCTCATTTGGATAAGCGATGACGCAATTGTTGTCCAAATGACGCTGTTGAAGGCCTTTTTACGTCTAGAGTGACAACCACGCAAAAGTGGCGCCCTTTCCACTTCGTTAGCCTGGCTCCGTCCGCTGTCTCAATGACTCGCATTCGGTATACTTCTGGTATACTTCTGGAGTCGGTTCTGGATCACCTTCTCCAATACCTTACCCGTTATGTCCAGTAGACACATCGGCCTGTAAGCCGTTGGGATACCTGAAAGCTTACCCAGTATTGGCAGCTGGACTAATTTTGGTCGCTTCCACGTATTTATCAGGGAACCCTTTTCTTTACATTTCGTTGCAATTATGACCGGAACATTTCGGAGAACTCCCTGATCGCGGCCTTCACTTCGACGTTTGGAATGCCGTGCGGTCCAGTGAACTTCCTGGGTTGAAGAGACTTGACGATTTCGCGAAATTCATCCACCGTAATCGTCTTCTCTACGCTAGTGTCCCAGTAGTACAGGACTGATGGCCAGCGGGTAACACCGTGCTGTGGGAACAGCTCGTTGATAAGCACTCTCAGTTTGTCTGGGCACGTTTCAGGTTGCGCACTTCCACTTTTCGTTTTGACCATGACTATACGATAGGTATCGCCCCATGAATAGTAGTTTGAATTTCGGCATAGTTGTTTGAAACGAGCCTTCATGCTTGCATTGATGACCCTGCGGAGGGACGATATGCGATAACGATGCGAAAACTGCAAGTATTCGTGAATCGCAGCCGGAGAAATATCATCCACGTTTGGTGGCCTAGCAATTGGATCTCAAACTCGGAACAACATCGCCGGTGTCATCAAAATGCGCTAGAAATCGAGATTCGGGAACGTAAGTAGAGAAAGATAGGGAATACGTTTCGGAAAGATGTGAACGAGATATTTCAGAGAGGCGCTCGAATGGAACTCAGAAGGACATCGAAGGAGAGGCTGACCCAGAAGCTCTTGGCGGCGTAGTTTTTTTTATTAGTTGATCACCAATGTGATAAATCCTGTATACGGATTGCGTGCCAAGGCACGGCAAGCCACCTGTTTGCTACTCTGGGTCCATGAGTGCGATTGGATACCCATGATACTTTGTACCCCTACAAAATAAAGTCCATCTGCAACGAAGGCTATCCCCGAGATGCACAAAGCGCTCTACGGCAATATTCGTTTGCGTTCTAGACCAGCAAAGTTCTCTCCCTCTGTTGTCACGATTTGTTACTCACTGGTCACTCGCCGCTACTCATGACTAGAGGACCACAATCGGCCACAGTTCGAGACGTTGACGAAACGCCTCTCCTCGTAAATTCAGACGTGAACTACAGCCTCCTTTTCACTCAGTCCTCTTGATCCAATTCGAGACGAGACTTTACCTCGCCTCTCCTCATAACCATGTTCTTCGTCTCAACTCTTGAGGGCTTAATCTAAGACCCGAACTCTTCTCATAAGATTTGAGGATGGACTCCACGTATTTCCGGCATAAGGCACTTTTCTCTACCCGTGTTCTCTATGGTGCGAAAACATCCAAGAATCGGATCTAGGACCACCCTAAGTGCAAATTCGATCGTCACCCGCGCGAACAATTTTGGCCACGACTTCCCGCCTCTGGCCAGAATACCCATTCGGACCTGTAACGAAAGCTATACCCGTGATGGGAAACCAAGTCCGCGCTTCTGCGCTCAATGGCTTACTCGGTTTCAAGTCAAAACTTCAGCATATAAACCTCTTATTACATTTCAAGACTAAGGACTTCTCTTCTGAAGACTCAAGGTCCGGCCTTTACTTATAACTCGAGGCTCGCTTGGATACCACTCCTATCGTGCGCTTCGCCTCTGTTCGAAACCACTGCTAGAGACCAATGACCTTTCCTTTAACGACTTGAGGTCTTCGCTCCGCTTGGTTCTACAACCTTACTGTACCAAGTGTGACGTGTAGTTCTCTTGGTCGTACACCTGCAGGTGACAAGTCTGCAGGCACGTTGCCTATCTGTGCCACGGGACGGTGGAAAATCAGGGTCGGACTTTTGTCCCGGAGTGTTTTCCCAAGGGATTCGCAGGGTGGATCCGTTTTTACTAACATCTTCAAAAGCTGCTACGTTCGTAGAGTTTTAAACCATACTTGGGAAGCTTTCTCATTAACTAACTGGAAGAAATTCTGTTCGATGAAAAAAGATTTTATAAAGTGAAAAGTCGTTTTACCATCTTTATGGCATTCGCGATTTTATATCAACTTTGCAGTTGACGGACAGTTATCGAAAAACTAATACGGTACAACTGTGTTTGATGTTTACTCATGGGCTCCAACTCACAGACCTCAGCTAAGGAGGCAACTGACATGTCAACTGAGATATATAACTAGACCATTATATGGATGAAGGTTATCAATCAGAAGACTGTTCGACTGAAAGGATGTTGACCCGATGATTGGTCAAATGTATTATCAAGCTAAATTGATGATAAATGGAAATGTTTGGCTCTGTTCGTCTAGAAATAATTGGGCGCCAACTTAAGTAAATGGCAACGTTGATTGGTTATAAAATAGAAATCCCATTTTTTACCCTTAAATACAACAATTTTTAAAAGAGCCGCACAACAATTTTTTCTTCTCGCCGAACTCCTGCAATTTGATTGGGCATCTTGACCAAACTCAACGACCTTTCCTCGGGAAAATTTTTTCTAGTGTCGTGAAGGCACGATGCTGATAGTTCGTCTCCGTTCCTCGATGAACTCTGACAGCAGTTCTGCCTCGACCGGATACAACAACAGTAAATTTTTGAAGGACTTCAACAGCTGTTCTGATCGGGACAACTCCGACACATATTCCGAAAAAAGGGCAGCAGGCGCTACAACGTTTATTTCCGATGTACTGTCATCTGCACCAAAGTTTTCACGAGACGGGATGGCCATCTCGAAGATTCCTCATTTTTAGAAACGTTAATTCCTGGTGCAAAGATCCCACAAAATTCCAATTGGATGCTAGCTACGGGAGCTCAGTTGATCGCCTTCCTGAAGCGAAGAAAATTCGAGACGTCTCTCGAATTGCAAGCACCACGGCAAATGTTGAAGGCCCTGATCTCACAATTCCTACGCAAATGGATTCGGCACCCAAGGGTCCCAATAAAGGCGAAAGATCCGATTCAAAGCCCCAACGTTAGATCCGGTGAGAGCAAAAGAACCAATTTGAAATCCGGTATGAAAGTGCGCGCCGAAAGCTCCGATATAAATTTCCTATGGAAAAACGGGGTAAAAACTCCTTCTTCAAAGAGTGAATTTTTAGCCCTTCAAGAAAAGGGCTTTCAGCATTAGGCAAGTGTATTTATTGGACTCTGCTGCTAACCTTGTCGCATTGAGCGCCTTTCGCGAATTTTCTCTCCGGAGGTTTGCTTTTGGCTTCGCTTAACGCACGTGGCCTGGGACCAGGGCCGTTTTACAAAAAAGCGAATTGGTCAATTCAATCTGCTGCTTAACTCCAATTCGTTTGGTGCTTCACGGCCGTTTTTCCTTTCAGGAACAGATAGAATAGCTTTCTGCGATCAGCGATTGAATTTTTGGCAGCTTTTTGAGGAATTTTCCTCAAATTTCCAAATTTTTTAAGTTGTTTTATCTTGGTATTTTATGTTTGTTTATCTACAGCAGAGGTGCTTTTCGTGTGTGCACGCTATCACTTATTTGAAAGCTAATGAGTAAAAAATAAATTGTTCACGCATTTATTCAAAAAACGAATCGAAAAATTCAAATGTTACATGGATAATCCAACCGAAGACTGTTTGGGCGAATGAACGCCGAAAATATGTTAGGTCGAATAGTCGCTAGGCCAAAAGAAGATTAGACCAAATGGGTGCGAACGATCTTTTGGCCTATTAATCGTTAGGCCGACTCAGACCATTTGCATGGTCGGTAGGCCAAATGCCGAATGAATGTTAGTTCAAAAACAGTACTAAATTGTTTCTCTACTTAATTTTTCGATATTTCAATGACTTTTTTTAAATTTCTGTTTTACTGTAAAATATTTTTAAACCATGTGAATTATAGTTTTTTTTTTTAAATAATAATGGAAGAATAAGCCACGGATAGCAGCGATTAATATTAATGAGAATTCATACCCCATTCTTCCGCCATTTATTATGGAAATAATAAATACTCTTTTAACAACATTTGAAATTAACACCTGTTACCCAAAAATGTAACTTGAGGTAACATTATCAAGATTAACTAAACAAAAACTATGTTCTAACTATAATAAATAAAAACTCATAAAATACTTCCGGCTTTTTGGCTGCAACCAAACGATCAACGAACGAGCGAAATAGACACATCAACAGAGTACATTTCATCTTATTTGGAAGATTTGTTCTATTGGTTACGAGAGTGTTGACCCAGCAAAAGCCAAAGCCCATCACTACCCACCTCCATCAGCACCTTCACCTGCACCACCAACTCGGAACACACCCACTACAAAGTAGCGACTGAGGGACGGTATGAGATTCAAGTCAATTTGGTCTGAAAGATTTGTTTTTTTTTTTTTTGATAAAAGTTCTAGAGATGTTTGAAAATATCATCATTGATTGTTTTTACTTGGTAGGTATCTTTCATTTTTATTCTTGGTTTTTGTTTATTCTTGTTTAAAAAAAAAATTATTTTTAGAAATCTGTCGCCATTCTTTCTTCTTTAAAAAAAAATCACACCAAATTGGCTTGATCTATACTAGTTAGTTTCTAACATAATTTAATGTTCCTAGACTTTTTTCACCAATCACACTCAAATCATTAATCCATCAATACAATAACTGTGTGTATTTTAAATCACAAAAAAAACTAAACACATTCACAGAATCACACATACACTCCATTCACAAATCTGTTTGCCGTTTTTGTGTTTCCGCTTGTTTGCTTGATGTTTGATACGTTTCTTTGATTTTGTCTGACGTTGACAATCTTCTCTCATTATTTTGTAAACTACATTTCAACTAATGTTTTCCTTTATTTCTCTCTCTCTTTCTTCAACCCGTTTTCCCGTTCTTATTATTCCAGGCTGTGGCATCTCGCTGGCAAAGCAGACGGCTCAGCGGCGGATTGTGGGCGGTGACGATGCCGGATTCGGTTCGTTCCCCTGGCAAGCCTATATTCGAATAGGCTCATCGAGGTAACGTACAAGTCCCGGGGATTGGTAGTTTCTTTCCGCGCATTTCCGGTGCGATCTTCTCGATTTCTCCCCCCACCAACGCCAACAATCGATTGCGCTTCCGGTTTCAAAGATATTTTTTTCGGTGGGGGGAAGAGCACTGGATCGTTTCCTCCATATCATGCATACCAATCCTCGGGTTCGTTGTGGTTTTTCTGTTGTTGTCTTTGTTTCTTTTCTTTTTCTTGTCATCCACAGGAAATGATTAAGATGGGATCCTTGAAAAGGATCCCCCAATTCCCAAATCATTAAAAACATTGAGAAGACAGATTCGTTGCTTATCCAACTTTAAGACCCAATATTTCACAAACATCATCATGAATGAGCAGCTTTTACACTGAAAAAAAAATAATTGGGGCAGAGCACACTCTAGTAAGCTTATTTTTGACCAAATGCATTCGGAGACGATTAATCAAGGAGTGAAAACGGACTTTTGTTCGGGAATCGACGGGGTTTCACGCGAACGTACTTCACGCAAAATAGTGCTTACTAAAGGAACTTGGAGACGCGAAATGAACGGTTATGATCCAGAGCAACAGCGAAGAAACGGACAATTTAAAAAAGACAAACTGGACAAGTATCCACATGAATTGATGTTCGATCTAAGATCGAACCTGAAAAATAGTGATTAGATTATTGATTGAAAGTTTCAGTGTAAATTTTTGTATAGATACAACCTTAGGAACAATTATTTGCATGAGTCTTAGAAATCTACACTACAGGACTTTTTGTTTGAAATTCCCATTATAAAATTTTTGATTTAGCCTTAAAACTGGTTTTCCTTTTTTTCTACACGAAATGATTTCAGAAGAGTAAGAAAGTTACTGTGCTCTTAAATCACAATGAAATTTAGTTTATGTCATATTTCGTGCATGTGTTGGTCAAAGTTGGTTACTTTCAGTATTTTGTTGAACTTCAGAAAAGACATACTTATTAGAACCACCCATTAACACAAGTTTCGTCTTAAAGTGAAGTTTAAGTAAAAAGTCTTGGGCTTCCTGAATTTTTTTTTTAAATTTTATTCATTCCTAGGAAACGCACAAAGCCTCTTTTGCACCTTAAAAAAAATTTTCTTTGAAAGTTGTAAAGCTGTATAAGTTAGTTACCCTACTTTGGACCTTCAAGGCGGTGATTTTTCTTAATCCATAAGTTTCTCATAAATAGACAGGATTTTTATATTTTTAAGAAAGCCCAATTACAGTTTGTTTTCTTATCTGCAAGTTTTAATGTGAAGTTTCAACGTAGGTGCAATACCTAAAAGAATTATTGAAAGTTTTACAATGATATGAATGGTGAACATTTCCTACTGTCCCTTTTTGGTACTGAGCTGGTTTCTTTATTGAAACTAGATCAAGAATACCTTTAAGCAGTTTGATTTTTGGAGAAAAAACAAAAAAAAAATGATTAAAAATTTAATTTAAATCATATACATATTATCAGGAAAAAGTATAACATCTTATTAACGTTTCGAAAAATCCCTAAGACTGCTGTTATGAATAGAATAAACTTTCAAACAGTGCTCTCAGCAGCACAGTAGTAAGAACACAATTGTGTTCACTTGTAGTTTATTTGCATAAACCTGACAAAAATGCTAGAAAAACTCAATATAAGTTCTTAATAATGCCTCAATTAAAGATTCATAGAATTATTGATGAGGGGTTGGTATTGAAACAAAGTTTAGGTGATGTTAGGTCTAAAAATGGAACATCATTGTTAAAATGTCCTTTTTCTGAACCCTTTACAAATTTTCTGGATCCTCCATTGATTTTCATTTATTTCGAGAAAAATAGGTAGTGATAGTGCTCTTTTAGTTTTACTTCGACTCGGACAGTTATTTTTTTTTTTGCTCGGTTTACTCAAAATGCGCCCCACTCACTGAGTTTTAGCACTGAAGAGAAGGTAGATTTTTAAAAACGTTTAAAATTTAATAAAAATTAATTTTCATGGCAAAAACCTTTATGATAGGATTGGGGAAGAATAAGAGATCATTGTTTACATAGGAGCGTATTAATCATATAACAACAAAATGTTTTATTATCAGTTATATCATGATAACTTCGATTTGTAAACTCAGCACAGGATTAAGACGCACGCTAATGTCATTTCGTGTGGTTAATATTTATTGAAAAAATGTAGTTAAGAAATAATCTCACGATTTGTTTTTTTTTTTTTTTGAAAAAAAGTGTATTAAAAAAATTTCAGAGTGTTTCAGTATTTTGGTAATGATCTGAATAATTCATCTCATTTCTCATAGCGAAAGCCTTTTTTGATAAGAATCTTACCACAAGAAATACCGCACCAATCAAAACGACTGGTTGGACCCTTTGTATGTAGAAAAGTTTCTGCATACAACATTTGAAAAATTCGAAAAAATATGAATTTTCATGATTCAAAGCTTTACAAAACTATGTATTTCATTTTTCACTATCCTATTTAATAAGCGATATAAATATCGCCAGGGACAGTTAGACCGTGATCATGGATGGTAAAATCCACATCCTTGGAACTCAAACAAAATTTTCGCTCGCTTTTGGTTCTGAGCCCAAGTGCATTTTTGGTGTGCAAAAGTGTGTATATCATTGAATTTTTTTAATTTTTTTTAAAGTCATGATTATAAGGGGAAAACAGTTCTCGAATTGACCTCTGTTAAGTGCTCCAAGCTCTTGGCCTACAATTTTTCCTCAATCTGTTGGCAAAATCTTTTATAAAACTGCTATGAATCCGTGGAACCAAAGTTTTTTTTATTTTGTTTCGATAATAGTCGTTTTACCATCTTTATAGCATTCGCGACTTTATCAATGTTGCAGTTGGCGGATCGTTATTGAAAAACTTATCCGGTACAACTGTGTTCGATGTTTACTGTTGGGCTCGAACTCGCGGACATCGGCTCAGGGGACAACAGACTTGCCAACTGAGCTTTAATCAAAACAAGATTTCTCTAGAAGGAAAGAATAACAAAGAATTCATTTATTTTTCAGTTTATCTGCTTTAGGTTAGGGAAATGCTTTGAATTTGGTTTTTTAATGACATTTATTGATCTTCAATTTTTTTGTAATTTGATCTAAAACTCTGAAAAATAATATGTGTTTTAAAAAGCACTGAAAATTTATCATCTAGTTTTCAATTAAAAAGGTTGATTAAATTAAGTTATTTATTGGGAAGGCAGTAAAGCTAGAGTTTTAGTTGTAGATTTCTCAAAACCATGCAAAAAATTTGAATCTAAGGTTAATTAAAAACAGAACAGACACACCATAACAATAATACTAGACTCCAAAAACTTACAAAACAACCATAACAACTTTTTGATCCCAAGACGCCCATTCAAATGCTCGTTTTAACAAAGTTTGCCTCTAATAAATTAATATCTAATCATACAACAATAACGCGAAGGGCTAAAAAGTAATCAGATAAGGAAGCTGGTCCAAAATCTTGGTAGTGTGAAGCAGATCGTATAAATTGTTTCGCTTTTCGGGCAGCTTTTGAAATCTCCATTCGGAAGTGATTCATATTTTCCTCCCTCGTTGCCTAAAAGCTGTTGTTGTCTTCCGCCCATTAACATCAGTTCGAAGCTGTAATTACTGTTAATTAATCCGTTACTAATCGTAGGCTAATCCACTAACAAGTTTTTTTTTCTTTATTTTATCTTTTCTTCCTCCTTTTTTTCTTTTTCAACTTCCCTGCTATCTCTCCAATTTCCTATGTTGCGATGCAATCTCTCTCTGAATCTACCACCGTGTTAATGCTTAATTTGCATGGGATTTGACTGGAAAAAAAACCTGACACATGAAAAAATAAACCGCCGCCATTGCCGGGTACATTCGATCGGTTGGTTTCATTTTCTCCGCTCGGGTTTGGGAAAAATATGCTAACCACTTTGATGTTTCCGTAACTCACTGAACCCTTTTCTCCGGTTTTTTTTTTTGTTTTTGTTTGCTCAACACTCTGACTGACACACGATCACGACCTTACTCAACACTCAACATCACTTACCAAACATTTTGGGACCAACTTTCCCCCCATTGAACTGTCTTCCAACATCCGACAACAATCATCGACCTTTCTCCGTGTCTATGTGTTTTCCTTGTTTTTCCTTTCCTTTTTCGTTTCCAAAATGCTCCCTCCCTCAACTTCCTTTCTTTTCTATCCTCCTACTCTCATTTATTCCTTCTATCCATGCAAAAATCCACCACCCTCTTTCTTTCTTTCCCTCCTCTTTTCTTTTCTTCTTCCGGCCTGTCACCACTCTCTTCACCACTATAAACCACAGATCTATGCTTTCCAGATGCGGGGGTTCGCTGGTATCGCGGCGCCACGTGGTCACGGCGGGTCATTGCGTGGCCCGGGCCACCCCGAGGCAGGTGCACGTGACCCTCGGGGATTACGTGATCAACTCGGCCGTCGAACCGCTGCCGGCCTACACCTTCGGGGTGCGCTCGATCAACGTGCATCCGTACTTCAAGTTCACCCCCCAGGCAGATCGATTCGACGTCGCTGTGCTGACGCTGGAGCGAACCGTGCACTTTATGCCGCACATTGGTAAGAACCACGCCGTGGGGCAGTGGGTGGGGTGGGGCTAAAATCAAGCCCTCTTCCTTCCAGTGGGGTGGGTCTCATTCGCTGGAGAGGGCGCCATTAATGTTACAGTTAGTAGGGCACGAAAAGTCGCTCTCCTGATTGAACGAAAATTGCTTGGCGTGGGTGTACAATTACTACATACTAGGTTTTACTCGGTCATTTAGGAACGGTTGGAACTCTTCATCTAGCTTTTCAAAAGTGAAAAGACGCTTGCCAAAGTTTTACTTTATTTTATTATCAGCTTTGGTTAGGTAATCAGACTTGACATTATTGGTTAAATTTATTTTTTTCTTCTAAAATTCTTAAAAATATAACATATAGATATTTCTTATTAGAGCAAGTTCACTCGTGTTGGGAAAAAGTGGTAGATATTTTGACACCTGTAACACATTTTGAAAACTGTACCATGTAAAACATTTTCAAGATCTGTTTCAGATTTTTTACAACTCGTGTTCTATTTTCCCATGCTGTGATGCAAAAATAGTTCGATTTCTTTCGCACATGGCTGAAATAGAAACATTGCTGTCTAAAAATACAACGCTCAAAGATCTTGAAATTATTTTTGCATGGTAAAATTTTCAAAATGTGCTACAAGTGCCTAAATTTCTACCACTTTTTCCCAACACGAGTGAACTTGCTCTTATGAACGGGAGAATATGAAACGCTTTAATATGTGTTGTGAGCCTACTTGGTTAAACGATTATATTGAATCAAAGGAATCGGAAGATTCCCTTTAATTCAGATTCTGGTATTTCAACAACTTACTAAAGGGTGTTCGGATCAAAATGTAGTTAAACTAAATTGGTCGTAAATCGATTATTTGTTTATTGAAAAATCAAATTATCTATCCTTTTGAAGTTCAAAATGTATAAAAGACGGAAAAATAATCAATTAAGATTTCGATCGACTTAGTCTAATGGTGTCCACGATGAAATTGTCACACACAAAATTGATTCGCAAAGTTTGAGTTGTCATTCGATTGCCATAAAATTTTCAGGGATTGAATAATATCTATTAAACTTTATTTTAAAGTTTTACTCGTATTTTATTTTAAGTCCATACTCAAATGGCCGCGCCTTGGCCTTAACCCCGGCCATAAGATTCTGCACAACCTGTGAATCAACCGTTTTTTTTGCATGTTAACCCATACTTTCTTCAGTTCCTCGACTCGATTGGGCGGAGCTCCGGAGCGTTGGGAGGGTTGAACATTTTGGCACGAAATTTACCTTATTGTCCGCATACCACTTCAACACGTCCTTGGAGTAGTGACATGTGACCAAATGCGGCCAAGAGATTGTTGGGACGTTGTGGGCCTTCAGGAGAGGATGCAGTCACTTTTTTTTATTAGTTGATCACCCAGGTGTTAAATCTTTTTTTACGGATTGCATTCCAAGGCAGGGTGAGCCACCGCGTCCTCCCAGTATGCTACTCTGAGTCCATGAGTGCAATTGGTCGACGCATGATATTATGTACCCCTACGCCATTAAGTCCACCTGGGGCCTCTGGTCATAATTCCCATCCGGACCTACATCGAAGACTGTACCCGAGATGGGAGACCAAGTCCTCGCTTAAGCGCTCATCATCTAACTCAATTTCAAGTCAAAACTCCAGCATATATTCCCTGCCTCTAGCTACGATTCAAGTCTAAGGACCTCTACTTTGACGACTCGAGGTCCGGCCTTTACTCGTAACTCGAGGCTCGCTTGATTTGCACGACTATCGGCTCCACCTGTGTTCGAGACCACTGCAAGAGACCAATGACCTCTCCTTTAACGACTCGAGATCTTGGCTCCAATTTAAAAACACCGTCTTAACCGATTAAGGCTTTACAGACTGAATAAATGACATGGACAACTTAAGATTAACATTTAACACCCAGTACCGAGATGAGAATAGAACCCATGCCATCTATGGACCAGTGATTACCGCCTTAACACGCTAACCAGTCGAGTTGAATCCTCACGGTGATGTCATCCTACGCGACTCGAGTGGCTCATTCAACGACAACGTGAGACCACTCTACCCGAGAGTACTCCGCGACGTGAATACTCTTCTCCTTCCGAGTTCGACTGCGAAGAAGGTCTTGTCATATCCCCACAGTCTCCGTCGCAGAGAGCGCGTTCGACTCAGATACTCCGCGATGGTAACGTTGGAGGTATCCTACACACAGACGCGCGACGTACCAGGCAGCTCGGCATACGCAGAAGGTAGAGTCTTATCTTTGTATGCTTTACTGCCAGGTTCGGACGCCCACTACTCAGATGCTCCCCGACGATGGAGTCACCCTACACCGGTTGCGGGCTGGTGCTGGTCTTAACCACTATGCAGGGCAGTCGTGATCCGTGTTAACCCATCGCTGACCACGCGCCAAATATTGGTATCCACGATGTTTTCGAAGGACGTGTCATATCTGCAGGCAGCAAGCATGTTAGAGCGTACCCCTTCGAACCTCGGACAGTTGAACACTACGTGCTCTGGTGTCTCAGTTGTGTCACCGCAGGTTGGGCAGAATGGCGAGGACACGTGTCCAAGCTGGTGGTGCTACTGCATGAAGCACCCGTGACCAGTCAAGAACTGTGTCATGCAGAAATCCACCTCTCCATGTCTCATATCCATCCAAAGTCCGACGTCAGGGATCAAGCGATGGGTCCACCGGACACGTTCCCACTGGTGCTCCCAGCTGGACATCGAGGCCTCTCTGGCATGTTTCCGCACATCGGGCATGTGCCTGTGCTCGTATGAGAAGATATCTTCCTCTAGCAAGAGCGAGATGGGCATAATCTCCGCCCCAACATCAGCAGCTACCGAGGACAACGTTACACTGCCTGCTCAAGGCTGCCTTCCAGGCTGCCGCTCATTACCACAAAATGGATGAGGTCACACTCGCTAAAACCCTTTTTCTACTGCAGCGGATCGCCGAGTTATTCGACATGGCCTGTGAGAGGGCTGCTGTCGCCATTTTCGCTCTTTTACAGGCGTATTCGACGTGAGCTGAAAAGCTCAGCCGGTCGTCGATCATCACCCCCAGGTACTCGAACGCACAATTGGATTCGATTGCACACGGTCCAGCTGCAATCGTCGCTGATTGTGCTGAAATCAGGTTGGTGATCAGCACCATCTCGATTTTGTGGTGAGCCAGATGCAAGCTCTTGGAGCGCATCCAACTTTCCACCTTCTCAATAGCTACTGTGACGAGTAGCTGGACGTCTCCGGTTGATGGGCCCGATGAAAGGAGAACCACGTCGTCGGCGAATCTCACAAGTCTCACTCTCGTGGGGAGAAGCAGTCTCAGCAGTTCGTCGTAGACAATGTTCCGCAATACCGGGACAAATATCGATCTTTGTGGAACCCCTGCCGAGACAGCAGTCGCTTCTGGAGGCACTCTTTCATGTACGCCTGTCCGTTCATCGTGTCCTGGGTCACGAAAGGTGCACTCCACTTCCCGCACGTGCAGATAGCTTGCCAAACCTGGAATTTATTCGAAAATTTGAACATCTTCTAAGTGCGTACATGCTCTGGAACGCTGAACTTATCTTTGGCCGTGAAAAACAGGTTGCTGGGGATCTGTTTGAAGTCGGTCTTTACTTATGTTTCGTCGTCCATGATGCAGCATTCAGCTTTCGTCAGCATGTTGAGGTTCAACTTCCTGGCACGGGTGTTGGCGGACTTGTTCTGCTTCTCGTCGCGATTAGGGGCCTTTTGTACCTTGAACGTTCGAAGCCCAGCCTTAGTTTTGGCCTTCTGGAGAAAACTTTGGCTTAGGTGCAGCTTCTTAGCCACATCCCGAACGGAGGCGTTCGGGTTTCGGTTGAAAGCCCCAATTACAAGGTTGTGATTTTTGGTGTTGTACGGAATACTTTTTCCTTCACTTCTAGGTTTCCGATTGATGGTCAATCGTTCCTCGAACCGCTTAATCACTCACGACACCGTGGAATTCGCGATTCCCAACGTTTAAGCGATGGAACGATGTGAGAGATCCTTGTTCTCGTGAAGAATGCGCAAGATTTTATCACGCAAGAGGTGTTCTTTCGACTCCATTTCCAAAAGTTTTGATCACAGGACTTTTAAACTTGCAGGATGTAAACAATGCACTATGAACTAAATCCACCAAAATTTTCATCAAACTCTACTCAACGATTAAAAAGTAAGAGCAATTTCATAGTATGGCAATTTCATCGTGGACACCCTTTAAATTGACGAGTCTTTCGTTTGACGCCTGCCATTAGATTTTGTACAGAAACTTTATTCACTTTCTTCGCCGTGGAACGCCAGTTTGCTTCGAACCATTTCTAATAGATTTTATTATCCGCTTAAGGTTCTGCTTAACTATCGCCCTATATTTTTCGATCAGGTGAAGTTCTGGTGTGTTGGGAGGGGGCACAACCTGAATGATAACTATTGGCGGCATACAGCTCCATGGCCTTTTTATCCATAATGGCAGGATGCCATATCTGGCCAAAACAGCTCAGATAAAACGCTTTTGAAGACACTCTTTTACGTAAATTTCATGGTTGACGGTCCCGCTTGCAACGAAAATGTCTGCTTAGTTGTCGACAAAAGTTCCCCAAACACTTTTATTATTTAGCTGCCACTACACCTGGGATGCATAGTAATGAAGAATCACTTTGATGTTTTCAAATTAGGTTTCAATTCACCAAGCTGCCCACAGTTTCGTTCTATCGAAGATATTGAGCAAAAGTCGAGCGTAAATTTGAAAAAGGTAGCAAAACAATCAGCATAAATTTTTCATTTATTTTTCTCTTAAAAGCTTACTAAAAAAACCCTATCAAAACATACTTTAACATATTTTGGGCGTTACTTCCTAATAGAGGAATTAGAAATAGTATGCGACCCGATTCTATGTGATATAAGCTTTATACATATATTTGTTTTAATTTTTTTTATCATCTCAAAAAATGACTGAAATAACTTTGACGGTTGATTGAATGAACAGAGTTAACACCACCTGTTTACATTTTATGTGGTCATAATCTAGAAAAAAAACAATCAAATATTGTTTGTATCATCTATTGGGCTTGGGCCTGCTAAAAGAGTAAAGCCTGCTCTTTACTTTTAAACTGATTTCCATAAGAATGACAGCTTATCGGAGTGCAATTGGAGCGAAGGCTATTGCTCTCTCTGTTTAACACACGAGAAATCGTATACCGGGATTGCGAGCGCGTCCATCGCCTATAAGGGAAACATACGATTGTATCCCGAATGCCCGAAAACATTCGGAGCAGCGCTGTCAAACACAATCTTTGCCCCGTTGAGAGAAAAACCAATCGACAATTTCGGTTTCACTCTCGCTTTTGAAAACGTTTCAGCACTGACCATACTGACTGGACACTCGATTTCGTTTTCTGGATAATTTTTCCAACAGTACGCAATGTCGATTCTAGAGTGCGCATCGATCGATTTAAAGCAATGCTATCCCAGTTAGGAAATGCCACCCAACTTTTAAAGAAAACAGGAAATTTCTACGATAAAATCGGGCTAAACAGGTACATTTTTCTTGCAGGGCATTTTTGTCAAATTTTTCGGGTAGCCACCTGCAGTCGGTATTGCGAACCTGCAAAATCTGATAACAAAAAATTAGACAGAAAATTGTTGAATTTTTGTTCTAAGTGTCATGTCAGTGTGATCAGTGGTTTAAGTGTCTCTTATGAGATTGCATATTAGATGACACCAGGGTTGCCTACATGTTTTTTTCAAAAATCAGGCACTGGTAAAATAAGAATCAGGCTACGTCAAAGTAACGGAAATTTCGCTCGAAGTGATGACTTTTTTTTTTGGTCGTCGCTCAACATTTTCAGTTCATCAATGGTATCTTATGCAGTCCTTATTACCTACTCATCAGGGAAATTACAAAAATCAGGGAAATATCATGGCTTATCAGCTTGTCAGCCTGGGCCTCGAAAAGTCAGGCGAATTTTGAAAAATCGAGCACATTGGCGTATCTGCATGACACCCCTACGGGCATAGGAACATGTGATGAGCTGGTCGTTATCTATCGCTAGCGTAATGGACTGAGGCTGAAAAAACTAAGCCTTCAAGCCAAGTAGACTGCGCTCTGATTGCGAGGTTTATGCCGCGCCTATGCGAGTCAAGTAGACTGTGCCTGAATGTGAGTTTATTGTGCTACGCCAAATGTGTCGCGCCTGATTCAGGTGACGTTTTGCAACTAATGCGAGCCACATAAGCTGCACTTGAATGCGAGCTACATATGTGCTACGCTAAATGAGAATCGAATGGGCTACGCCTGAATGCGAGCTCTGTGCTGCTCCAGAATGCGAATCATGTACTGTGCTTAGTTTATGCTAGTTGTATGTGCTTTGAGCTCAATCTTCCGCGCCTACATTAATATATGCAAGTTTAGTGTATAACGCAATGTAAGAGCTGATCACAAAACCCATTATCGTGCTCGGTTGATTTTTCAAAACAAAATATTAAATTTTCCCATACAAACATAAAAGTTAAAATTTATTCATGTAAACGCAACCTAAAAATTCAGCAACAAATCATGGATCAGTTTTGAACCAAAACGAAGCTTTAAATAAACCAGGGATTGAGGAATTCAAAAATGACCCCAAATCGACTTAGTCTAGTGAGCATCCCAGTCAGTGACTTGAGCCTTGTTGAGCGACCCTCTAAATAGATTTGACCAAATGACCTGGAATGATTTTTGCCCCTAATATGTTGATTTTAAAATGCTAAAATTTGTGTACAAAATGTAAACAAACGTCGATATTTGATGTATGTTAATTATATTTTATTTTTTATGCCAATTCGTTGAAGATTATTGGTTTAAGATGAAGGGTTCCTATAACGCCGTTCCGATGGGTGGATTTTTTATAAAGTTTGAACTCATTTTCGCAACCAATAAACGCTGCCTCGAATTCACATCTAGTGTAAACCTACACTAGTGCTTCTCACACATCAATCATGCACCCAAAAGCGTTACAAAATGCATTAAAACCGTCCAAAACCATCATCACAAAATTTCTGCTTCTTGCCACCAAACTCGCGAAAAAAAACGTTTCTGTGAATATTTCTTGTAAAAAACAAACTTTCCTTTTCACCCCGCTATCCTTTTTGTTTCGGAACCTTTTGGAAAATCCTTGTGCCAAAACCAAAAAAAAACCAAAACTACCAAAACAAACCAAAAAACAACCTTCAACCTCGAAACAACCTCAAACCATCCATTGGCAAAACCTCGAAAATTGCGCCACAGCACCCATCTGTCTACCGGAGAAGAACGAAGATTTTCTAGGCAAGTTTGGCTGGGCGGCCGGATGGGGTGCCCTGAATCCGGGTTCCAGGTTAAGACCCAAGACGCTACAGGCGGTCGATGTTCCAGTGCTGGACAACAGGTGAGCCACATTGAGGGGAAAAACATAATGTGGGGGTGGTATTTCTTAATTCTTTTTTTTTCGATCGGCTTCAACAGAGTTTGTGAACGGTGGCATCGTTCCAACGGGATCAATGTGGTCATCTATCCAGAGATGCTGTGTGCCGGCTATCGAGGCGGCGGGAAGGATTCCTGCCAGGGCGATTCCGGTGGGCCGCTCATGCACGAGAAGACCGGACGATGGTTTTTGATAGGTAAAGTACAAATCAATTTACAATCATGTTCGTTTCTGGAAAATTTTCCGTTGATTAAATCGCAAATTTTTCAATGCTCGTTAATGCTCCTGAAATGCGTTAACATAAAAAGTCATATTTCAGTATTCTTCATTCAAGGCTATAATTAAATCTTTGATGCATTGAATTGTCGTACAACCATAAGTCTGAAATAATTAAAATGATAAAAATGTCTTCCACAGAACATAAAAAAAATTTGAAGATTTTAAGGAAGTGGAAGTCTCAAATGCATTCACATGTCAGCAGAACTGGCAATCTAGAACGTTTTTATTGGCATTAGTTTACTATTATGGATGGTAAAAGTTTTATCAATTTGCATTCATAAGCGGTTGTTCTTCTTTAAAATGCTGATCGGAGCTGCTCAAGCGAATATCTATGTTTGCTGTTTCTTTGGTGTTCCTCGAATCAGAATATTAAACAACAACAAAACACTCGGACCTCTTAAGAAATTATAGAACGGGTTCTTTTTATAATAAGCTAGCTGACCCGGTGTGCTTTGCTACACCTTCCAAAAATGAATTTGGTCAGAGACGAACCAGAAAAAGACTGAAAATTTCTCCCATAAAGACATAAAAAAAAAATTTTGTTAAAGATATTAAAATTTAAGATTAATTTTTTGAAATTGACTTCTAAATTGATCTTATGTTACATCTTTGAATTCTAAGCAGCAACTCGACTGTGGATTCCCTTAACAGAGATGTTGTAATCGTTTTCCATTTGTTAAACAAGCATGTTTTTGCTTAAAAAAGGTCTGATTTGTAACTTGATTTTAAATCAAAGTTTAAAACTGGAACTATGACTTAAATTTTCATACTCTGAACTAGGGTTCATGAACTAAAAAAATATGATTCATAAGAAATCATTCATTTTCGAAATTCTCTTAACAAACAGAATTTACGGATTTTTAATTGATCTTTTTGCGACGGTCATTGATTTTTAACCGTCTTACACCCTAGCCCGCGTTTACACGGAATTTACTTAAATTGGCATACAATCAAAGCCATTCGTTATTATAGTTTTCTTTTTCCACAGAATGTTTTCGAGCATGTTCATCTAATTATTATTGTAAGTCAGGTCTAAGAGTTACTAAGAATCGGCTTGATTTATTGATCAAAACACTATCAGAAGTTTGATAGAAGGAATGTAATATTATCCACGTGGATGAAAATCCCAAAAAAAACAACCCCGTCTAAAGACGGGACTAGAAATACACGACAACAAATCAATAAATATGTTGGTACAATATTTACTTTTTGTGCAAGCAAAAATGTTCCAGTTTTTAGCAAGGTTGACGAAATCACAGAAAAATCTGTAATTTCACAAAATTTTGAGCAAATTTTCATCACAGAATCTGTGTCACAGAACACAGAATCTATATAAACTCACAGATTTCACAGTTTTTCTAAATTTTGGATGGATTTCCAAATTTAAAATTTATTTTGCCAATTTAAAATTAATATTTTTTACATGGAATTAAAAAAGTTAGTTTTAATTGATTTTACCCGACTAAAATGTTACTTCAATTTAGGAAGTTGCATCACAGAAAACCATCACAGAATTTTTGGGTAAAATCACAGAAAGTCAGATTTTTTTTTGTCATGATTTTCGGCAACCTTGGTTATTAGTGGCACAATTTCAACTAACGTTGTATAATCATACAGTTATAAGTCAGTTTCAACCTGTTTTGGAAAAAATTGGGAAAAAATTTGGTGTGTTAACACCAAAACCAAAAATGTAAAGAATATTTATTTCCGTAGCCTCTTCGGTTATGCAACTTACATATGTAAAACAGCGGTGTGTAGACTCGCTTCGGAAAGAATCATTCGGCTGATTTTTTCCGAGTTCAACTTGTTGTGTGCAGATTGATTTTATCTTCGTTAAAATCATGACGTGATTGCACACAAAACGAAGAGAACAGTTCCGAATTGATGTTTTCCATGCCTCGCAGGAATAAAATCACACCAATGAAGCAACAGAACGAAGCTTACCGTACACCAGGCATGTCAAACTGGGGGTTCGCGGGCCGCATACGGCCCGCGGCCTTAGTCAATGCGGCCCGCGTAGCCCCGTCTTAAATTATCACAAAATTTTCTACTTCACGGAAATACGCTGGCTTTCCTGCCACAAAATATTAAAAAGATTTTTTTTGCTACGAGAGGAAATAATATTATTTATTGAAATGAATGATTTTTAATGCGGCCCGCACACTTAAACGAGTTTGACATGCCTGCCGTACACGAATGCTCACGAGCGATCGTTGCCCGACGGACCGAGTTAACATTCCTCGCACCCTTCTCTCGCTCGTTTCCCGTTCCCTTGTATCTATCAATTTTAGCCACGCCCCCATGCGTTGTCCGATTAATGTGTACGGCTGCCGAACGAAAACGATTTGAATTTTGAATTCGCAGAACTGTACGTTCGCTTCGCTGATGTTTCCCCCGATTGCTGTTTTCTCCTGCCGAGTTTATCCGAAGCTTTCTGCCTGATGCCTTCCGAGTTGAACTTTAGATAGCATCATTGCAGATTGAGTTTAACGAAATAAAATCGTTCTGCAAAGAAGGGCAAAGTGCGAGTATGTAGACTCGCGATTTTAACATCTCTGATGTAAAATTGTCATAAATGTTTGCTCATCTATGAAGGCTTTCGTAGTACAAAACTTGTTGTAATCATAAAACATAGCAATTGTTCACTGAAAAAATGGGTTCTCAAGATCAACTCTATAACCGTTGTTACAAAATGCATTTAATAATTTCTAAATGTTTCGAATGCCATAACTCAATTATTGTGTATTTTTTGAATTTATGTTTACGAGTCCTACAACCTTGGATCATTCAGGACCTTTTAATCCTTGATTGGCTTTCTAAGAAAAAATCATGACCTCGCCCTGCACACGAGTCGGCCTAGACGGCCTCTGGCTGTTGACGCCTAACCCTTAAAAGACCTGTCTCTCTGGTCCCGTGGAATCATAACTACTTGGAAGAGTTGTTTCAGGCCCAAGGGCCTAAATCGCTCAAGAGACCCACTCTCGGTGCGACCAATACGGTCTTGCTGTGTCAACCAACGATCGTGTCAACCAGGGAAGACGCCATCAAGCCAACTCCAATAGACCAAAAACTCGATTTTGGTCAGTCAACCCTAGCCACAAAATGAACTCTTGGTCATCCAAGCTGGAGTCCACATCAGATCGTCAAGTCATCGAGCATTGGAATACCAAGCAGGTTCCTGAAGCTCGCCAACAAGTACCCATAGTGAATCCACTGACCATACTGACTGGATACTCGAATCCGTTTGTTGGATAATTTTCCCAGCAGTACGGAATGTTCATTCCAGTGTGCGCATCGATCGCTTTCCCAGTTGGAAAAAGCTACCCAACTTCAAGGAAAAATATACAATTTCGACATTACCATTGGACTAAATTGGTAAATGATTTTTGCAGATCATTTTAATTTTTGGAAAATTTTACAGGTTCGCAATACCGAAGGGCGGATGCAAAATTAGCCAAAAAATGATCGGATTTTAGTTATAAATGCTATGCCAGTGTGATCAGTGGTAAATCCGTCGACGATATGTTATTTTATTTATTTATTTACATAGTATTCCGTCTCACGACATAACTTGACGAACATAATTCCTAAAAATCACTCGGTCCATGGCAACCGTTCTCCAATTCCTCGGGCACCCCACGTTCGCCAGATCACGCTCCACTTGGTCTAACCACCTCGCTCGTTGCGCCCCCGCTCGTCTTGTTCCTACCGGATTCGTAGCAAACACCTGTTTTGCAGGACAGTCGTCCGGCATTCTCGCAACATGTCCCGCCCAACGTATCCGGCCAGCTTTCACCACTTTCTGGATACTAGGTTCGCCGTAGAGTCGCGCGAGCTCGTGGTTCATCCTTCGTCTCCACACTCCGTTCTCCTGTACGCCGCCAAAGATGGTTCTTAACACTCGTCGCTCGAATACTCCGAGTGTACGCAGGTCCTCCTCGAGCAATATCCATGTCTCGTGCCCGTAGAGAACAACCAGTCTAATGAGCGTCATATACAGGTTACACTTCGTGCGAGGGCTAAGTCTTCTCGACCGCAGTTGCTTATGGAGTCCATAGTAGGCACGACTTCCGCTGATAATTCACCTCCGGATCTCCCGGCTGGTGTCATTGTCTGCGGTCACCAGTGAGCTGAGATAGACAAAGTCTTCGACTATCTCCAGCTCCAGTCGACGATATGTACATCCCGTTAATCAAGTGTCCGTGAACCACGCTGTACAACAACATTTTTTGAACCAAATAATAAAATTCCAGAAATTCAAAACGGAAAAATCTTAAAGTTTAAAGTAAATTAAAATTCTTTCGGTTTCGCAAGAAACACCACAGTTTACCATCTAAATTTTGTTCCACGTTCCTTCCGGGTACCCAGTTATAGGCTTACCCTGAGACCCAGCTCAGGGGTCTTCTGCTGCTGAACTAGTTTTCCGGGAGAATTGGACCGGTAGGTTTTAACTCTTGTTCTGATTTATTTCAAAGTATAAATCCAAACAGAGATGATTGAGGAGATGAACCGGTGAACCTAGATAAAACTTCATGATTTTTATTTGTGATTTCTAATAAAATTTTCAGTTATCCTTATAGATGAATGTAGAATAAAATGTTTTGAAAATATATTCATTATTCAGTTACTGCAACAAAATTCTTATCTGTTTTTGGATCACAGAATCTTATAGGTATTAGAAACTTAGACACAATTTTCCCTGATTCTTTTTTTTTTCTTGGAAAACTAGAGACAAATCTCGGTTATTGTCTATCTTTCAACTCTGTTCTACCTCAAGTAAAGCCTTGTCACATTTTACGAAATGACAGATTGCGAATTTGAAAAATATCTAAGGGTCATTCTTCAGACCTTAATAATCTTCGCTGCACCGATAGACCCATTCTCTCAACATGTCCTGCCCAGCATATTTAGCCAGCCTTCACCACCTTCTGGATACTGGGTTCACCACAGTCACGCGAGCTGTTATTCATCCTTCGCCTTCACACTCCGGTCTCCTGCACACCGCCAAAGATGCTTCTTAACACTCGTTGCTCGAATACTCCAAGTGTACGCAGGTTCCCCTCGAGCAATGTCCATGTCTCGTGCCCGTACAGAACATAATAAACTTCAGATGATCATTCGCCGCCGGATCTCAAGGCTGGTTTCAATGTCTGCGGTCACCAGTGAGGCGACATAGACAATGTCTTCGACTATCTCCAGCCCCTCGCCGTCGTTCGTTGCCTTGTTATTACTGGACAAGCGGATTCGGTCAATCTAGGATCCGCAGGGCAGCATATACGTGTCTCGGACGTATAAACCAACAAACCAATCCTCCCTGCTTCGCGTTAAAGTTTGCGGTAGATTTCCTTCACCACCGTAGATGATCTTCCGACTATATCAATGTCGTCGGCAAATCAGATAAGTTGGCTGCATCTGTTGAAAATCGTGCCCCGCATTTCGTCCACAGCTCGTCGATTAACACCTTCAAGCGCCACGTTGAGCATCATGCAGGATAGACTGTCTCTTTGTCGAAGCCGCCTGCTTAAATCCGCAAACAGCACTGTGTTCCATCCATCATCGCCTTGATCAGTCTGCTCAGATTCCCGGAAAAGCCGTTCTCGTCCATGACCTTCCATTGATCATGGTCACGGTCGACCGTGTCGTATACGGCTTTGAAGTCGATGATTAGATGGTACGTAGGGACTTGGTTTTCACGGCATTTTTGGAGGATTTGCCGTAATATGAAGATTTAGTCCTCCGTAGTTCGTCTCTCCATGAATTTCAGCTTGCGGCACGAAGCTTTTGCGGGATGCGTTGAGTTTCTGATAGAACTTTCGTGTTTCTTGGAAACGATGCAAATGCCCAGCTCGTCCTCACGCAGGGCTTTTTCTCTTGGAAAATTTTGACTCGCTGCCTCTACCACTGTCGGTGAATTTCCACGTTTTTACGGATGCTTCTTTGTACTACTGCTCTCCGCGCTCCATCGCCCTGCCACACTCATCGTCGAACCAGTCGTTTCGTCGAGTTCGTTCCACATGCCCGATGATGTTCTCTGAAACGCTGTTGATAAATGATTTGATGGTATCCAAAAAATCAAGCTCGCCCTCTGCCGGTCGTGTTGCTTAGAGCGATTGCGCATAATCTGCTACGACCTCAGCTTGCTTCAGTCGTGCGATATTTCACCGAGACGAGCGTCGGTTTCGTATGTTGTTCACTACGGAAAGTTTTGGCACATCTTCATCGTCACCAGAAAGTGGTCTGACTGTCGGCGCCTCGACATGATCTGACGTCGATGATGTCAGAGAAGTGGCGACTGTCTATAAAACGTGGTCGATCGGTGATTACGTTTGGTACGATAATCTCTAGGTGTGTCAGATATCAGGTATCAGGTAATTTGTGGATCTTCAATATGTTCGAGAGTACGAGGGTACTGCTCATGAAATTTAGAGAGACCGTCGTGATGTTGCTGTTTTGGGTTCCGAACACCATCAAGTCGTTGTTGCACTCCGCACGCAGCCTCTGACATGGAGAACAGACGCAAAAGGATCCGCCTACCTCAGTAAAAGGTTAAGGTTGCTCGCCCTCCAGTCACACAGAGAGGTTGAGAATCGGAGTTGCAAGATATTACTACAACCCGAAGTTGGGTCCTACCTACCTAACACACCTAAGGATCCAGCGCCGATTGTCCGATGCATAGGGCTGAGATAAATGATCTCTAGTGTTGACGATCCGCCAAGGTTTTCAACAACTGTGCGGATATCAGCGACTAGACTACGCTACGCTTCGTTCCGCATGTTTATAGTCAATTTGTAATTGCGAACTGATGGTAGCTGATAATGGTAAACACAGTATAAATGTTAACATCATCACACACTAAACCGAAACAACTCAAGCTGTGGTTAGCTGTCATACTGCAGGGTTGGCAGGGAAAATGAGTAGTTGCATCGGAATTTGCATTAGAAATATGAAAAGTGGACAGCTATCGCTAATGTACTAAGTAGAAGTTAAAGAACTAGACTAACGGAATTGAATAAGGATAACACTATTTCACCACGGAAACCTGAGTTGAATCTTTAATTTCAACAAAAATATTACATAGGTTCTTTAGGGAGTTTTCCAGATAACAATTTGAAAACTTAGTTTTCAATTGTTAGGAACTAGTATTATTTATTATTTCTGTAACTGAAAAACGCTCAATCCTTTTAGTTATCAACGAAACAGATCATAACTTCGTCATCATTTTGTCTAAATACTTCATAATATTATTAAGAAGATAAAAAAATCAACTGGAATCAATTTTGTATTAAATTTTTATCATTTGTGTTTCACCTCTGGATCTATGCAACATCCTTAGGATATGGATGACGAAAAAGTCAAAAATATCTTAAAAGAACAGCTCTCAATGAAGTCTTTTTAGATTCCGGACTGTGAACTCGGAAACCTGAAGTTCAAATGTCCATCGGAGAAATTTTTTCTCGTTTTACTAAAATTACTTAAAATCGTTTATATTGCATTTTGGAATCTTGTCATTGCAGATATAGGTATCGCCTTCACTTTTGTAGCTATATGTTATTTTGGTAAGTTTAATACAATCTTTTCATATGGTATAATTTTTTGAATAATTCTGTTGTCCCTGCGATATACCTCCTTAAATGTTTGCTGGGAAAGATCATTTTACAAGTTTTAAAACTTGATGTTGATTGAAACGAAGTTATGAATTAAACTACTAAAAGCTACTAAAGAGAAAACACTTATTAAGGATCTGGATACAACTATAAACACATTTTTTATCAATTTATTGAATTTCAAGGAAGCAAAAAATGGCAAGAATTGATTACTAACTGAAACTTTTTTATTTTAGGTATCGTGTCGGCGGGTTACTCTTGTGCCACGCGGGGTCAGCCTGGAATCTACCATCGCGTCGCCCACACCGTGGACTGGATTTCACACATCGTTCAGGCCAATCCCTAAATAGCTCTAAGAGTTTTCTCTTGAACTAGTGCTTAGCGCGTTTGTAAGCTGTATGAACAGCCGAAAACAACAAAATGGCAGCGAAATAAATGAACGATGCCACACAAACCAATAGCAGCTATTCGTCGAAATGGCAAAGGACAAATGAAAATGATTGAAAATAGAATGAGGGAAAACACAACGGAGCGATCACTAAGTCATAATGTTTTTAAACCAAGAAAACTAAGAATTTCATTCGCTCAGCTGAGACAGCTTGTAGGATTTAAAACAGTTAACGTTTTGCTAGTTTTATCCTTTTCCGCAATCTCAAACAGGGTGTCGCAAATAACTAAAAGTTGCGAGCGGAAAAGATAAAATTACGGAATCGAGCAGCAAACACGTATTTATGTATTTATTACTTCTGATGTAAAAAGTGAACGCTTGGACGTTATTTTTAAAAAGGAAATTCAAACGATGATTGCTAAAATCCATTCCGCTGATTGTGTTAATATATTTTTAATGAAAATTTAGCCTCCTTGAAGGGATTTCCGGTTCCCTGTTGATAAAATATCAAGAAAAACGCCCTCATCTCAAGCGTAATCTACTAAATACCTGATTGTGATATATGTACGAGAACTATACTAGGAGACTTGTGGGTGATAGCGAATGGCACGTTAGGGAACGTAATTCTGCTGTTAAGATGCATCGATAGAAGCAACACTGTATAAATAGGATCAAGGTTTATCGTATAAGATTGTTGAAAGTCGCCCACCAAATCAGTGTGAATGTAAAAACAAAATTAAACAAAAAGAGTAAAAGACACTAATAACATGTTTCTGTGAAACTGTTCTATTAGTAGCAAGTCTGTACGTAATAATGTAACACTACAACTTTAACAATTACTCTACAATTTTCTACATTTAAAAAAAGATAATATGGAAAAAAAATTAGAATACTAGAATTCACAAACTAGCGAACACGAGCAGGCCATCGTCGAATTTCGAGCGCACGGTTCGAGCCAACTAATAGGGATCTTCACTTGGAGCTTTTGTGTTATTTTTTATGTAAATACGTCAATCCTATCCTCAACTCTAAAGAAAATCTTTCCTCTGTGGTAGTTCTAGTGAGCTTAGGTGACTCTTAAGTAAGTGCAAGTTTTTTAAAATACAAAAAAAAACAGAAGAAAAAATGATAAGCGAAATAGAAAGCGCAACAAAACGTTGCGCCATCCAGCGAAATGTGCTTCAAAGTAGGGTGATCAGTCAATCACAAAATGACGCATCGAAACAACCGATTGTTACCATCACGAGAACTGTATGTATTTTGTAATAAATAGAGATGATATTTTATGCTACCGAAATCGTGTGGGGAGTTTACTTTCGGCCTAATCGTGTCTTTTATTGAGAAGCTTGAGCTTTGGATGAGCTCTAGCGATGAACGTGAATAAAAATGCGCCTAACGGTATGCAACCAAAACTGACGTTTCACTTTCCGATGTTCCCGTTGAGAAAAATTGTGCCAATAAAAGCATTTCAAAAATAAACGTCTTTTATTTTTCCCTAATGAAAGTTTGAAGTATGTAGGTACATATTCGATATTTAAATTATAGGATCTTAAATGTGCTTGGGATTAATGAAAAACGGGACAAATGTAAAGCAACATTGCTTTGAATCTAAAACTCTTAACAATAACAGAAAAATGCAACTGCAATTTTTGAACTTCATGTATATTTTTTTGTCAAAATACGAAGTTTAATTAGCAAATAAAAATTAAATATGGGAGAGTGGGGAATCATGGGCCACTTTTTTCGTTGTTCCATAACTTCTTTATTATAAAAGATGAAATGAAATTAAAAAATGGTATGGTTTTCTACATTTTCAAGGTATCATAAGGTATTTTTTTTAATTTTTTAATAAGTTATTTTTCACAAACTCTGACTGTTTTAAAAGAAGCAATGTTTTTTTGGATTTTGAAAAATGGGGGGGAATCGTGGGCCACTAAATCTAAATTGACCCAATAGCATGGAAAGTTTATGAGTTGACCCGAAACTGTGATTTCTTTATTCATTTCGTTATTTTAAAGCTATTTCAGATGATGAAATAAAAAAGAGAGGTGTGTAGATAGATTTCAAAACCTGGCTTGTGAATGTTTTGGCAGAATTTCTTATAAAGGATGGACAAAATATTTTTCATAACTCTTCATTTGGCATAAGAAAGTTTTACAGATAGGAAAAACGTATTTTAAGTTTTGAATGTGTTTAAAAACATAAAAATATAGGTGGTTCAAGATGTGTGGCCCACGATTTCCAACAAGCTATGATTTGCAAATTGGTTGCGTTTGTGTGTCTTATTGTTGTTTCATCAAAAATTCCTTTTCCACGTGAAAGATCATGACAAAACTAAGATCATAAGCGTATGAACATATTTTTGTTATGCACTTTAGGTTCCCCATCGATGCAACTAGCGGGTGTTTTATTTAAGTTTGTAAGAGAATTTTTTTAACTTTTTTTAGCTTGATAAATAAAAGAAACATATGATACGTATTTAAGTCAACAGCATATAGAAATATATGCTCACGCAAAGTGACGACGATGACAGTTGGTTTGAGATTTTTATCTCAACACACATTTGAGATATTAAAAGTGGCCCACGTTTCCCCATGGCCCACGATATCCCACTCTCCTCTACTTTTAATTGACGAAAACGTGTTAACACCTTGAGGACAGTGAAGAAATATAAATCCGAAATACCAAAATTTGGCATCCCCCATTTCAGACGGACTGGAGAATATACGGTGTAACAGACAAACTTTTAGAATGTTTTTTTTCTGACCCACAAAAACTGTGAAATGAAAACTATTATGGCCATGAAGTCAAGTCTCCTTTTATAAAGGATCAAGTCAACTTCTACTTACAGAATTATTACACAATTTTTTAGTTCCACGAAAACGCTTCAAGTTAATTTACGGGTTCATGTATCGATTCAACTATAAAAATTTATAAACTTGAATTAAACGCGGTCGAAAAATGCAAAAAGAAGGTGATCTGCAAAATTTGTTCAAAAAGATATGATGAAAATAAGAGAACGGGATCAAGTGTCCCTATTCTCCTCTACTGAATCTCTCAAGTCCACTCAAAAGTTGCAAAAAAACGAGAAGTTACCTGATCCCTTTGCACAAACCTCCAGGTTATTTGATTTAAATTTCGCCGAAAAAAGTCGGAAAATATAACCAACTGAATGTAATCAAGAAAAAATATGTCTTAAAATGTACGGAGCAAAAACAATACATTGTCTTAGAAGTATCCAAGGAAATCTTATTGCTTTGATTCATTAGAAACATATCTTATATATAAAAATGGAGGCATTTTCTTTGTTACAACATCACGTATGAATGGTCGGTCGAAATGAAGTGAAATTTGATATCCGAGGTTTTTCCGGGCCAGAGATGGTTTGTATAATAGTTTCGAGATTATTACTTTCTATGGAAGGGGGGCTCCTGTACAAAATTAACAAGAAACGGGACAAAACTCGAACAACTTGAAGACGATTTTCATGAAAATTCACGAGCACGAGGAAGTTGAAGAACTGTAAACATTTTCCAACAATTTATTAAGTAACGGGTAAAACGAAGTTTACCGGGTCAGCTTGTTATTTAGTAAAATGTGAAAATTATTAAACACTAGCTGAACCGGTGTGCTTTGCTACTCGTGGCAAAAATTAAGTTAGTTACAATATTATTCAAAATCGAAAAGTTTTTTATGGCCTCTGAGCTTCTAAATGGTTTTGAGTATCAAAGTTAATTTTGGAGGATGAAGCAGCCACCCTTTAGACAAAAGGAGGGATCTTCAATACCATAAACAAACCTTTTAAATAAAAAAAAATCGGCTCTTTTGATGCGGGTAAAGTTTGTGCCAAACTTTATGAAATCACTAAGACATTGGTGTTGTTAATGTTATGTTATGTATGTTACATTTATTGAATATGAGAGTCTGTCAATAAGTATATCATTTAATTATGTTTTATTAGTCAGTTCAATAAATCATCCCATTATGTTAAAAAATCATCTCATTATGTTACGTTAATCAATTTCTAACAAAAAAAACTTCGAGAATTGAAAAAAATTTGACAATTTTTGTATATTTTGTATGGGAGCCCCCCCCCCCCCCCCGCCCCCTTTTTAGGATTTGCAAGGGTTTGAAAGAATTATAGAAACCATTTCCGCTCTTAAAAACGACTACACACCATGTTTCACGTTGATCAGTACAATAGTTATCGAAAATTATACCAATTCTGTCAAACTTTTGGAAATTTTGTAAGAGAGCCATCTCTTTTTTGATTCAGAGAGGTTTGAAAGTATTATAGAAAGCATTTTCGGCTTTGAAAACGGCAATAAACCAAATTTGAAGTGAATCAGTTCAGTAGTTTTAGGAAATTGCTCAAATTGTATCATATTATTATTGTTTTTGTATGCGAGTCCCCATCCTTAAGTTCGAGCAGTTTGAAAGTAATTTAGAAACCATCTCCGACCCCAAAAACTCTTACATAACAAATTCAAATTGATTGGTTCAGTAGTTTTCGAGTCTATAGGGATCAGACAAACAGCCAGAAAAACATTCATTTTTACAGATATAGAAGATAGATGAGTGCCCTCATAATTTAAATGGACAGAGTCTTTCAGTAAAGCATATCATATAATTAGATCAAAACCTGTTTGCCAAATCAATAATTCATCTCGTCGTGTTAAAACGTTTATGTTTATCCATTTAGACAAAAAGTTTTCGAAAAGTGTCCGAATTTAATCATATTTTTGATTTTTTTTAAGAAGTCCTCTTTACCAAAACGGTAAAAGTTTAGAAATCCTTGAATTAACTCATGACATCGTGAACTTTATTATGTGCCTAATTTGATTAAAATCGTTTAAAAATTGTTCGAGTTCTGATATATTTTAAAATGAATGTGTAACTAACCCCCCCCCCCCCCCCCTTTCCTACAAAAATATATGTAACTCCAATTATTGGTCGAAATACATAAAAACCTGTCTATCACCATAATAAATCATTTAATTATGTTAAAATACGTTTGAGTGGAAAATTTGATGATAATTACAAACAAATTGTATGGATTGTGTCATATTTTATGTCAATTTTGTATAGGAGCCCCCCAGCAAACATCTAAGAGGGTATATCGCAGGAACAACAGAATTATTCACACAAATATACCAGATGAAAAGATTGTATAAAACTTACCAAAATAGCATATAGCTACATAAGTGGAGGCGATATATTTACAACAACAATATTCCAACAATTCTATTTCCCCAGAAAAATCAAAATAAAGGATTTCAAGTAATTTTAGTAAAACGGAAAAAAAATTTCCCCAACCAAGATTTGAACTCCAGTCCTTTGAGTTCGCTGTCCGATTTCTTACCACGATGCCAACACATCAAATGATATGATCCACGCTATAGCTCTATAAGTGAGAACCGGTCAAATGAAGAAAGGGAGATACCGGATAGAGTGTCAAGGACCGCCCATTTATCGTAAATCAGTTCATCCAAATCGTAAATGTCGAATTAGCATATTCTCAACTTCTTGGAGACATATTTACGAATTGACTAAAATGCTATCCAGTTTAACTTTTGTTTTGGGCAAAGCTTGTCGTAAATGAATGATAGAAAACCACTCAATACCAACTTGTTCACGATGGTTATTGAAAAACTCTTAATATTCGATTTGGATTATCATTACTATTACGATTTCATGTTAGCTGGGCGGAGTTGGAGGGGTTTGTAACTATTATAGAAACCATCTCCAACCCCAAAAACCCTCAGATGCCAAGATGATCGGTTTAGTAGTTTCCGAGTCTACACAGAAAAAATTATTTGCTGTAAAATTACGGCAAATATCCTGTAACAAAAAGGAGCAGGACATTTACCGCAATTTTACAGGTCGCAACAAAATCACGTGTCGTTTATTTTTACGTGAACAAAATTTTTACAGGCTGTTTGAAAATTACAGTACTGTAAAATTTTAGTTCATTGAATTCATTAGGCTAGATGAATGGTTTTTATCTCCAAAATATGAAATTAAGGATATTTTTTAGGTAAAAAAAAAGGTTACAATATATGGTTTGAAAACTTTATTTATGGTCTGCTACACAATTTCTTTACTACACTCAACAAATTGATCATGAGTTCACAACTATGAAATGCATCTTTTGAAATTATTTGAAATGCTTTCATTCACACATAAATCGTAGCACCAGAACTACACATTAGGCGCACAGTAGCTTGCTGCCCTAAAAAAATACTCGCCGAGCTCCTGTAGATAATCATTGGTTTGCTGTTGACCACTCAGCTTAGCTGCGATATGGTGCAAGGAACACCTGTGCGGGGGAAGAATATGGCACTTTTTCTTCGAAACTGCTGGATAATATGGTTAAAACCGTCCATCCAAAAACGTCGTTTGGTGTGAAGTTAAAAACTAGAAAAGAAAAGAAAACGAATTTATGAAATTAAAAACACTCAGACAAATATTTGGAGTTCCAATCGTGCAGCGTTTGAAAGCGGTCGCATCTCTCCCGCGGTGTCAATAGTTCGTCGCGTACTTTTTGTTGAGGCGAAGTATCAATTGAAATGTTTCGTGTAAAGTTTTGATAAATGAAGGGACTAATGATTATTTTCGTTTATTTCAATGAGTGAAGTCCATGAGATGAAAAAAAAGTGAAATCGTTTGGAAGAAAAGCAACCACGAAGGGAAAGATGGCGACCTTAATCTAATTTACTGGCAGGGCAATGAATAAATCCGGGCGGAACGGGATTTATTTCCATAGAATGGGTGAAAAATTTAGGATCAGAAATCAGTGGGGGCGTTGAATGTTCTTAAAATTATCTGCGGGTTTAATATGAAAGGTTTTCAAGTGCGAGGAAAGTGTTTTTATCGAAAATCGTGAGGCGAAAATATGGCAGCCTAAAAATTGTGTTTAACGCTGTTTCTCATTCCGAGTCGCACCTAGTTCGGTTTGCACCATTGACACGCACACAACCGTGTAGTGCTGTCTTCATTGATACTGATACCATTAACACAGAGTAAGGGAGGTAATGAATGGTGTCGAATAGAAAGGGAAATTGGTAGGAACAGGTGAGAATGGCGAGAGTTTGATGGAAACACGTAGCTCGGTTTTGTGTTGGTTGCTAATGATGGAGATGGATCCTGATGAATTCAGCTTGGACGGATTTTCAGCTAAGTTACTTTTATTAGTTTTCTCTGTCTATCTATTTATTTCGTTTTCTAAAATTTTTATTCTGGCTGTAAGAATCTAGCTTGCGGTTGTCCCAGAGGTTGCTGTGTTGTCGATGTGCCTTATTCAGATACATTGAAGCCCCAGTGTACCAGAGTGGGAGGCATCATTTTTGTGGTTTTTTTTTTGTTTCCTGTGGCAGCAAAGCTGTTCAGCGCTTTGAGATTGGAGAAATTCATACGATTCACGCTCCTTCCTGACAATTTTATCCCATTATATTATTATTAATGATCTTTTTTACAGATGTTTGACGGCTAGATTTTCCTGTGCGCGGGTAAATAAGGAATGAGACAGGAGAAAGCTAAATGCCTTAATTGTTTTATTTTAAGTGATAATTTGCCAGCTCGTTTACTCATTCTGTGTGGTCATGTTTCACGTTCACGTCTCATCTAACCGCTTCTTCTACTTCACTTCATTCTCGTTTATATAATAAATCCAGTAGTTCTCAAACACAAGATGACCATTTTTAAAGTTTGTATTTTTTGTATCTTACTTTTATTTTTTTTTCTTTTTAATTTAATTTAAGTTCGATAACGAGAATATTTCAAAGTTTTTTTTTCTATTCTTCAATTTTAACTAAATGCACTTGCTTGATGGATGCAACATACGCAAATTTTTATATGTAAATGTACAAGATATATTTGTATTTTTAGTGTTAGCTGGATTTCAAAGAAGTTTAAAATCGCTTTTAAATGCTAACCGCAACCTAACCCGAAAAAAAAGTTTATAAAAACTTCTTAACTTCGTTTTAGAAACCCTGACACACCCATTAAAGTCGGAAAGTGCCGAACCGGTCGCCCCTCGCCTATCAATGAATCAAATGAACCAGAGCAGGTACAGCAGTAGCTGTAGGCGCTCTGAAATGAGCTATCGTTGTGTAGAAAGAGAAAGAAAATTTCCATTCATATGACATCGCAATGGCAGTTAAATTTTTGACAGAACCGTAAGAAACATTTCACTAAGAAATATTTCAGCGATAAAGATTTTTTTCCATGCAATATTGTGTACAAGTCAACGAACAAAAAAGATTATATTTGAGATGACAGTTTATTTCTAAAAAAAAAACATTCCTAATCATCATGTTTTATTAAGACGTCAACATAAAAATCAAATGATAATAACGTTTCGCTGCAGTAGGATGGTTGATTTTTTTTAAGGATCAACGGAAATTAAATGATTTCGGATTTCACTTAATTTTTCACTGTCCCTAAAGGATGAAAGCGTCAGCATATATTTAATATAAACCAACTGGAAAGCTGTTTTTTCGAAAGGTGCTACGAAATTTATTATAGATAGTTTTTTTTTAAGTTTGATAGATGGTCTGATCAAACCAGACATTATATTTTGCTATGCTATCAAATGTATTCATTTCCTCTTCTGATCTTTCATTTAACTTTTTTTTTTAATTAAAAATTTAAAAAAAAAATTACTCAAAACTTTACAGGTACTAACACAGGTATAAATACTTTGGTTACTGCGGATAACCCTTTTCCCTTGCAATGTCCGACGCTCAACCAAGGTTGCCGAAATCACAGAAAAATCTGTAATTTCACAGAATTTTGAGCAAATTTTCATCACAGAATCTGTGTCACAGAATACAGAATTTTGAAATATTCACAGATTTCACAAAATTTTTGAATTTTGAATGGATTTCCAAAATTAAAATATTTTTAGTCATAATAAATTTTATGTTTTTTAAATTGAATTAGAAAAGTATGTTGAGATTGGTAATTTTAATTGAATTTTCCCAACTAAAATGTTAAAAATACCAAATTTATCTTGAATTTTCAATTAAATTTAAGGAAATAGCATCACAGAAAACCATCACAGAATTTTTGGTTCAAATCACAGAATTCAAGAATTTTTTTTCTCAAAAACACAGAATTTTTTTTCGGCAACCTTGCGCTCAACAGGCATACTGAATGTTTTTATTATTGTTAATTTAATATTTAATTTCAGCAGTTCACCAGAAAGACAATCGTCTACGGACCGCGTCATGTTGTATTGTTTTTAATATTATTATTTAACCGTTACAACTGTGTACGTTCGAACTTATTATCGTATTCTTTTTTGTTTAAGCAACTAACCTTACATTATTTCGAATTTAAATCATTAATAGCTATGTTCTTGGTTACATAATCAATAGCCTACAATTAGTTTCTCTTCTATAATAGTAATGGTTTTCATCTAGTAGGTATTTTATTTATTTACATCATCTAGTAGGTAGTAACATTTTACTTTCAGCTTTGCATGCTATTAATTATTGAGATTTTTTCCAGGTTTTTAAAATCAACTTCAAACGCTGTTATATAACAAAATAAGTAATTATCAAACCTTTTATATAAGGTTTCAACTGATATTTTTTTCTCTCTCAATTTATTGTTTATAATGCGTTATTTTAGCATCAAATCAAATTTACTTCACATGTTCAAGGTCGTGAAAATTTATCGCTCAGCGTGTTAAATAAATTACATTACATATTTTAAATAACATTTTGTACTCATAAAATAAAATCATTTGAAATTCCAGCATCGGGAAAGCAGTATTTCAATCTTTTTTTCCATACAAAGGATTTCTCATACTGATATCATAATTTTAAATTACTTTTCAAATAAATTCTCATGTGTTATTTTGATTTTGACTTTGATTGATAATTTACAAATTTTCCAGAAAGTTAGAAACCTATATTTTGCTATTGTGTAAATACATTTCATGTTATATCATCTTATACCTACATACATTCATTAAAAAATACTTATCAAAAAGTGCCATATGTTTTAATGTAAACCTAAGATATCAGTTCTCAACCTTTTACTAGCATTTTTTGGTTTTATTGAATAGAGGGATGATGATTTGTAATAATAAAAAAAATTTTGTTTGTTTTAGATCGGACCAAAAGTGAACAGGTAATGAAATTAAACAAGGGCGGTTCCAGCTACAGGTAAGCTGAGAGTATCTAGAGGTAAGACAGGTAAAAAGGTAAGATTATTTTACCATTCAAATATGTCATTGATTGAATATATTATATAAGAACGTACAAAAAGTTGCCAGCTGGGCAGGTATCTACACGGATGCGGAATACCTGTCGTAGATTCTTAACACTTAAAATGTTATGAATTTTATACGGCTGTGAAACAGGTTGCTCGTTCTACAAGTAAGACATACACCTATACGAAACATTTTCATTTCATGTCAGTTCACACGAAGCCATGGTGTCGGGTATGTGATGATATGCATTGAAGATTGGCCGAACTAAAAATCTAAAGGATGCAAATTAACGCATACGTTGGCGAAACTGCGGTGAATCCGTGCACCCATGGTGGATTATCTACATACATACATACATACATTAAAAACACTCAGACAAATATTTAAATAGAGCAATAGTTTATAATTATGCCTTGTAATTCGAGAAGAATACATCATAATGGAACAGTTTTTGAATTTAAAAAAAAAACGAAGACTTGCATGAAAAGTCACTCATATTTTTTTAAAGAAATGTAAAATCTATGAAACATTAGGGGAGAATGAGGATACTTGATCCCTGGGGATACTTGATTCCCTAGCTATATCTCCAAACTGGAATGTCGTACAAAGATCAAATGTTCTAGAAAAATGTGCCAAATGGAACAAAACAGCAATAGTTGAAGCTCAAAAATTTTCAACAAAATAAGTTTTTGGGTTATTGAACTTTGTTTGAAAAATTTCTCAAAATGTGACTTGAAGATCTTTTTTCATCATTTTGAAATGTTCCTAACATGGTAATATTATAACAAAAATATTTATTCCAATACATAAATCTTTCAAGTGTAAATTGAACTTCAAAATACAATATTTTCAAAGCGATGGAAAACTCCCAACTTTTTTCAGGGAAAGTTTTCTGAAATGTTGATTTTGGGTACAATTGATCCCTTATATTTGGGTACAAATGATCCCGGTATATTCTTCTTCTCAGTGGATCGTGGTCATTGCTGATTACGAGATTACTAATATTTATCGAATAGCTAATATTCATCCATCAATTATCTGAAGAAAAGGGCTTAAATAATTGATTTTCTCTTGTTTATAAAAAATTGCGCCCGTAAGTATGCAATGTCTTAAGGGTTGAGAATAAGCTATGGAATTTATTTTTCTGACAATTATAGGTTGTGAAATGAGAACAAACATGACCAAAATAGTCAATTAACATTCTATCTTGGGGTTTTGTTTGATTTTTTCCATGGATTAGGGCTTCCTGAATAAAGGATCAAGTCTCCCCTAACTTCAAAAATATTGCAATTTTTTTACTCCCACGAAAATGCTTCTAGTTCATCTACGGGTTCAAGTATCGTTCTAATTTTAGGAGCATAGAAACTTGAAGTTACACGCTGTCAGAAAATGTAAAAGAAAGCGAGTTGCTAAATTTTTCCAAAAATATATGGTGAAAATAAGAAAAGGGGATCAAGTATCCCCACTCTCCCCTATATATTTAGCTAGACACGAATGCCATACTGCTGGT
Organism: Uranotaenia lowii; assembly: GCF_029784155.1. Lineage (NCBI taxonomy): Eukaryota > Metazoa > Arthropoda > Insecta > Diptera > Culicidae > Uranotaenia > Uranotaenia lowii. The sequence goes on from NC_073692.1 coordinate 139,550,150, forward strand.
AAAGTGACAAACATTTAGCCTCTGGAACCACTTTGTGTGGATAGACATGGGTTAGGGCTACGAACAAAAATACCCAAAATCACATATTTTAGAGCAGATAAATTGAGTCCTTACCTTTCAAGGAACACCCAACGTGGGTTTTCGATTGCAATATTTTGAGTATTCTCGTTGAACCCCAATACGGTTGGTGGACAGCACACCTTCAATCTCAACCAAACGTTCGGCAGATTTGGATGCAAACTAGTAGATCGATTAAGTCCAATACCATATATCTTGCGATACATCACCCAGTTGGAAAAAGTCGAATGCAGACGGGATCTACCTGCAAAGAGTGAGGACAGGGGAGATAATAAATTTACTATACCTATCTTCGGCTTTGTCCGTTACTCTCATATAAACCTGGAATATATCGACACAGTTTCAGAATTAGTTATAAGAATATTCAACAAAGCGTCATGGTAAAGAAAGAATTTGTGTATGTATCTAGATTTCGAAAAATAAAAAATCAAAAGCTGAAGTAATACTTTTTAAAAAGCATTTTGAAATTGGAAATGGCGCGAAACGAGTTAAATGTTTGGTTTTTTTTCCTCTATTTAATAAAATTTTAATTTGGGTTTTACTATTTAATTCAAATAATTCAAGATTGTAATTGTAATTGTAACAATTACAAAAAGACAAGATAAAAAAAAAATTTCAAACTTGGAAGGTGTAAGAATTTTAAATTGTTGTTCTCTTTTCTTATTAAAATTGTAAACAGTAAGAGTTAACTTATCTTAAATTGTCTCAAAGCAAAGTACCTTCAAGTTGGAAGTTATACAAAATATAAGAAACTAAAATGTAATTACCTTTTCCGGTTTCTCAGAACTGCTGGTCGAGATCCTCCAAGGATTGAATATATTTTTTAGCAGTACTGAATTCAAAGCTGTCTTAGCGTTTTCCGGTCCGCGAGTTATGAAGTTTTCCTGTTCTACTGTGAGCACGGCAAACGTGGCAACTGGCGTCTCATTTATTTTGAGAAATTTTCCATAGTTGTTGCAGAAATGCCTTAAAAGTTTCTCAATCCAATTTGTATCCTTTTCTGTTCAAATTTCTAAACTTGTACGTTGTCCCAATTGTTGGTTGGCTCAATCCTACAAAAGACATCAAAAACGAAATATAAGACACGGCCTCATACTTGTTACTCTAGGCGATCCGGATTTTGAATCACGTGAAAAATTTCTTCTGTGGTTAACATCGATGCGTCACTTCCTAATGTAATTTATTTTCTGCTGCTTGAGCAAAATGGTTTTGCTTAGTGTTGTGTTGTTGTCATTTTTGGTAGGAGAATTCGACACTCACCTGTGAAAAGACAAAGTAAATCTGAATTCATTCCTTTTACTCGCGGAACTTGGCGTTTCCTTCGTCTGCCTAGTAGGGAGAAATCCTGCTGTCGTGTACACATTATTACGGCTATCCTGAACGTTATCTTTCCGGCACCCTGCTGTACAGCGAATGTTTCCGGCTGGATGGTAGATGATTCCACGTGAATGATTTACCGCTACACGAAATTCAACCATCTCCGGAAGATGCACGTAATTCAGAAGTGGGCGCAATTGGTTCTTGTCGGGGAAAATTTTGTGTTGGGAAATATTGTCATGGAAACTAGCGGCGGAGTCCTCGCCACTCGATTTAACTTTCCAACAGCTTCAATAGCGTCAACCTTGTTCCAAGATCAAGAAATCTCACGAGTACCTGCGTTTAAAACTTTAGTTTTGATGAAACGTTCGCTATTTTCGCACGAAACTCGGAAAAACGATAAACAAAACCAGCTGTCGCGCGCGCTTTTGACGTTTCGCTCTTTAGTGTAATGGGGATGCCAGACACACTTTAATTTTTATAATTTCTCATAGGAAATTATTGACGACATGTAATTTTCAGAGACATGAAAATCTCACAGTCCAACAATTTCAAAAACGGCTGTGAAACGTAAATATAAAAGTCATGTATTTTTGTTTTGACCTGTAATACTACAGTACATGTCATGCTCCTTTGTGTTACAGGACATTTTCTGTAAAATTAAAGGTTTTTTCAATTGTTTTTCAACAAATAACTTTAAAATTCAATGTTTTTTTAATACAGGCTGTTTTATTTCAAAGGAAACCATTTTCAATGACACGTAATAGTCCATATTTTTTTCTGTGTATAGGGTACAGATAGACAGACAAACATTAACATTTATATATACAGATTGTTAAACCAATAGTGGATTATTAATTCATTTGTATCTGAAAAGAAAATTATCTCTTTCGGATCAACGTGAAGCTGGTTGAACAGATGCTGCTCTGAATAAGAGTTGTGTTTAGGAGCATGTATAGTTGTTTGTATAGAGTTGTTCGCGCCCATCTAAAACACTTGTGATTCCATCATACACGCGTATAATTTAGCTTCTTCATGCATCATGATGGGAGGGTTTCGAACGAACAAGATCATTGGAGCTTGGCTTGTTATTATGCCGAAACTGATATCCTAGTTCAAACTATTATTCGCTTAAAGCATGGTCTATTTAGTACTTTTGAAATATCAAAGATACATTTAAACCAGAGAAGTTATCATAGATAGAAAAATGTGTTGAGCACCAAATTTATTCATAACCAATTTTTTCTAAATGGGTATTGCTCGTAAAATTAATAAGTTTCAATTTACATACATTGCGATTACGTTTTTATCATAAATCAAGATTTAATGTTTCGGGATAACCTTGATCACCATAAATAGTTTTGAAATCTCTGTAAAGTAAATTAAATAAATTTGACACTGGTACCTACTAGTTTAGTAATCACATTAGCACAGTGACGTTTGAAAAAATTTAATACACTCTAGGTCTTTATAACCCAAAACCAAATTTAAATGCTGCCTAATCGGATGAAACTGGCTCCCGACGAAAATGGGTTTAAGGGGGTTTTCCCAAACTTGAGAATAAACGTCATCAGGTAGAATTTTCATTTATCCACAGAATCCCTTGAATTTTGTCGATAATCCGTAGAAAATCCGTAGGTAATGCTGAAAACCCGTAGATTTGCTTGTTAGAAATACTTAAAATCCGTTGATTCTGGCAAGGCTGGTCTGGAGCAACAGCCTGAGAGCTACTCCTTTCTCATACTCTCTATGCATATGGTATCGCTAGGAAGGGATACCAGGAGCAGATATTAAATTATCAATACAACTCTACAATATGTCCTTCAAAAATCAAAAGAAAAGTTAATTGATGAAGCTTTGAGTGTAAAATTTAACGCATTTTTGATTAATGCCCTCCATCAAAGTCTTTACAGTGTCATCCGGTACCAGTTTCTCAGTTTTTTCCCATTTTCTTAACATGTTCTTCTTGTCTTTGACTGTCTTCTTGCTCTTCCAAAGTTCCCGCTCTATTATTACCCAGTACTGCACATGTCCTTTTGAAGAAAATGGACAGATTTTGCCTCATACCACTCCAGGACATTATTAGAATAATGGCATGATGCCAAATCAGACCAAAACAGTGGAGCTTCTCGAGGCACTCAGATTTGCTTAGATCTCACCATTTACTGTGCTTTTTGTCACGAATGGCTCACTTCTCAGTCTGCAAGAGCAGATGGTCTGCCAAACAAGATATTTGCAGGGAACTGAAATGAAGAGAGAATATTCGTCAATGATCACACACATTGTGAAGCCAATGATTGAATTTGTGGTAATTTGTTAGAGAACATAAAAAGGTTTGAGTTCAAATGAGAGAAACCAGTGTTCAGAGAGAGTGAAAATGTCCTATATAATTGTTACATATTGTTGCAATTTGTGAAACAGTTGTGGAATTTTGATCATTACCACTCCAATTGCAAAGAATTCTCTCTTGATTTCAATCCCTTGGATATTTGGAGGCGAATTTCGTCATTATCTTCTTCTTAAATTTGTCGTCCAAATCGAACTTGCTGTTGGTTTCGTCGTCCATCACACAGCAGCTTTATTTTGTTAGCATCATCTCGTAGAGCTTCCGTGCCCGAGTTTAATCCGTCGTTTGTTGCCTCTCATCACGATTAGGGAAGTTTTGTTCCTTATCTGTATGTAATCCAGCTCTCTTCTTTGCATTCTGGACGTAGCTCTGCGACATGCCGATTTTTTTTGGGCAAATCACGGATTGAGACGCTGGGATTTGCTTTAATCATCCACTTCACTTCTCCCTCCGGCTTTTTGTTCTCCAGTCTCGGTTTTCTTCCAGCTCTTTTGCCGTGGTTCAACGTCAACTGCTCCTGGAACCGCTTCAACACTTTGGAGACGGTTGAATGGTGAATGTTCAATATTTTTTCCAACTGCCGGTGCGATAGGTCCGAAAATTCCAAGTGTTTGGAAAGACTCGACTTGCGTTAGTTTACCTCCATTTTCGTTGAATCGAAAAACACGACTTCGAGTTTGACAGCATGTAAACAATACACATCAATGAGAAAAAGTGCAAAATATGTTGATTTTTACCCAATGGTAAAAAAGTTATGCTCTGTTGAATGTGCCGCAATAATTTCGTGTTTGCCCTTTAGATAGGTATTGATGAATTTTAAGTGTAATTCATGGCTGTAAAAATTCTGTTTCCGCTTCCAATATTAAATTGAATTTGTTAAATAGAAAGATCAATCCCGGAGGCATTATCCACACTAAATCACCAATCGGCAACATCGGTGGTCAGTATACTTTCAGGCTCTTTGCAGGTTCATGAGATAAGCCAAAAATCATGAAAGTGAAAAAGCTTCATTTTTATTAAGTTTAGTTCAATAGTGAGGAAGCTTGGACGAAGCTTGTCGCTAGTCTTGAATAATTGCTGCTGACATTGCTATTTTAAAAGGATTTTCATTAAAACGGAGGTGTGAAGGAGTAAGTTGTGAAATCAGTGTTTGGATTGGCGAGAAAAACGCACTAGGGAGTGTGTTGGACTCATGATAGGGAAAACTCAAGATAAAATTACGACAAATCATGACAAAAATATCACAAAAAAGGGAATAAAATCTAACAAAAATTTTACAATAAATTTTTAAAAAAATATATTGAAAAAAACTATGTCAGAAATATGCCTGAGATGTGAAAAAAATATGAAAAATTTCATATAAATAATATGACAATCATGACAAAAATATGACAAATGTGATAAAATATTGACAAATGTGATAAACATCATATATGTCATATTTAAAAAAAATTTGACAATATTATGATAAAATATTTGCACTACAATAAAAAAAAAATGTCAAATGTGGTAGAAATATGACAATGAAATGACATAATTATGACATAAAATTGACAATAAAATAATAAAAATACTATGACAATAATCTGACAAATTTGGCATATCGCCAGAACGCCAGATGGTTAACATGGTTTTACGATATTTGTCATAATTTATTTTTATCACATTTGTCATTTGTCATCTGACGAAGATTTATCGCATTCTGGTCATTTAATTGCTGAATAAATGTTATATTTATGTCATAATCTTGACAAATTTTTGTCATGTTTTTGAAATGTTTTGTCATTGTATTGTCATTGTATTGTCATTGTATTGTCAATGTATTATCATTATATTGTCATTGTATTGTCATTGTAGTGTCATTGTATTGTCATTGTATTGTTATTGTATTGTCATTGTATTGTCATTGTATTGTTATTGTCATGTCATTGTATTGACATTGTATTGTCATTGTATTGTTATTGAATTGTCATTGTTTTGTCATTGGTAATCAAATTGAATATGGACATTTATTGAAGGCATTTAAATAAAATTTGCGCAAGTTGTTCACTTATGTTAAGGATATGTATCAGAAGGAAACACTGAAGCGAAGATTTTTATAAAATAATTTTTCCCTTCAATTCATGTAGAATTGTGGAGTTTTTAATGGTCGTATAAGATTTATGTTCCATTTTACTTAACGGTTCTTCCAAATCTTTAATACCTTTATTAAAAGGATGCAAACTCAAGCTATTCTCGAAAAAAACCACCAGTGACCGCTCATTAGCTTTAATTTCTCGGTAAGTGGGTTATGCCTGGTGAAAACAATGCAAATCAGTGGACAGCAGACAGCGAGAATTGCGCCAGTGAATCCAGTTATCGTTCCCAGCAGCTGGGAAACTCGAGGTGTCCGTGCTAACAATTTTGGTACCGGAATGTTGAAATTGCTTACGACCTCTTCTGCTCCTCCTGGAAGGGTTAACGAATGAACAAACGCAATAATAAACGTGTAAACGCGCGCTTTTGCCCATCAAAACTGTCCAAATGACTGTAATTGGCCACAAACGAAGTGGCAAAGATGAGGGACGCAATTTACGGGCAAACAGCCAACGGGTTTTTGTGGATGGAAAATTGTTGATGGAGATTTTCGTGTAAGTTCAAAAGTGCTTATATTTTTTTTTAAACAGTAAAACAATGAATAAGAAATTTATTTGTCCACAGTTTGATAGTTACCAACATCTTTTTTTGATAAGTTTCATTTTTGAAATTTTAAATTTTTTTATTAAATGTAAAAAAAAAACAATCCGAATAAAGCAGACCTGCCCATTACTGCCTGCCGCCCATGTTAGTGGCACCAGAAATAAAATCGTAAATTCCTTCTCTCGGGGCAAGGTCGATGGCTGGGCAACCCCAAGGCCAGTAATCATCTCGCTCGTCTGTTTTTTTTCCTTGTTTCGTTCTTCATTTTAATCGTGGCTGGTTTTACTTAGTTCTTAAAGGCCTCATGGGGTTTCTGTGGTTTGAACTTTTTCCTGCCTTCGCTTGGTTTTGGGAAAGTTTCGGGAGTAATCACCTTTTGATTTTATACGGTTACTCGGGCAACAGAGACAGGAGATTTTTGGAGTTTGTCGACCTTTCATTGTAACAGTTGTAGAAGCGATCAAGACATTTGTTCTTATGGAGGCTTAATAGGGTTTCGTTACTTTTAAACAATAGAATAGTGCAGTATAATCTTGTTATGATATATGTTATGTTGTATATGATCTTGTTGAGTCATCTTAAATGCTTAAATTGTAGCTTGAGCAGCCAGAAGAAGTAATGTCAATTTTAAGTCACTAAACATTGTTGAGAAACTAACCAAAATAATTTTACTCAAAATAATTTTTACGGGAATAAGATTATATTGTTATCATTGATTTTTCGAAAACATGTATTGAATTTAAGCACAATAACTGTTCAAGCTCCGATGAGTTTGTTTATTCCAAACCTCCTATCAAGCTTTTCGTGTTTGGTAGAATCATGAATGTTTGAGTAGGGCGTGAACAACTTAAAGTACATCTGACGATGCGTGCTCTAAAACAAAACTCTTAGTCGAAGCAGCATCTCTCAAGTAACACTGATTAAGGCAACCGACATTAGGAAGCTTCAATATAGTTTAATTATGGTATTTTTTATGCAGCTCGTTTTATGACAGTTTTATTATAGTCATGAAAAATTCTTATATTTTCGTTTTGACCCTATGTTTTCAGCTAGTTTTGAAAATGCTGATAAAGCTTTTACTAAATTTTCTTTTTAAGTTGTTTTGAAAGACCTATGAATGCTCTGTTGAAACTACAATGAAAGTCGAATTTGGAACTTTGTTCCAAGCTTTTTTCCACGTTTTATAATAGCACTCAGTTCTTGATTATAAATGCGCCATAAAACTTAGTGACATTTCTCGATCACGATGTCAAAACAGGACACGCTAAGGTTAGATTGCACATATTTGAATCGGAATTCTCAAATTTATACATTTTTTGATAAGTTATGTGTGTTGTTTACAAGTTTTATAAAAAAAAAAAACTAGCTGTCCCGGTAAACTTCGTTTTACCTTTCATTTAAAAAATCGTTAAAAAGGTGATGATGAAGCAGCGTCTAGATAAAGCACTCAGCGTTACCCGTATCTTCTCAAGGAAGTACGGCGAGTGCTTTCCGGGCCTTATTAAACGAATAGCCTGAACAGAGCTAAGACTATCCGTTACAATGATGTAGTGTTCAACGTGTCGTGCGGCTATACTCTCCAGTGCCCAATGTATAGCTGCTAGCTCCGCAATATACACTGAGCATGGAGATTGAAGACTGTAAGATGCACTTAAAATCTGGTTTAACACTCCAATCCCGGTACATTCGTCTATCAGGGAACCATCAGTGAAGTACATTTTATCAGCATTAACGTGTCCATACTTTGCATCAAAAAGCCTAGGAACAACAAGAGAACGATGTTGTTCCGGGATCCCACGGATTTCATGTTGCATGGACAAATCAAACTGGACAGAAAAAGTGTCGAAATCAGGGTGAAAAACGTGAATGGGAGAGAACGATGAAGGATTAACTTGCATAGACATGAATTCATGATATATAGCCATATATCTTGTTTGAAGATTTTGCTCTAGAAGCTTTTCAAAATTAGCAATCACCAATTTCATGACCTCACACCTGATGAGGAACCGGAGAGATAATGAATTAAACCTATCCCTCAATGGGAGTACGCCTGCCAAAACTTCTAGACTCATGGTATGCGTTGAAGGCATACAGCCCAGCGGCGCTATGCGGAGACAACGATATTGAATACGTTCGAGTTTAATGAGGTGAGTTTTGGCAGCTGATTGGAAACAGAAACTTCCGTACTCCATTACTGAGAGGATCGTTGTTCGATACAGTTTTATCAGATCTTCTGGATGGGCTCCCCACCAGGTGCCGGTAATTGAACGGAGAAAATTAATTCTTTGCTGACATTTTCCTTTCAAATACTCAATGTGAGCTCGCCAGGTGCACTTGGAATCAAACCAAACCCCAAGATACTTAAAACACCTCGATTGAGTGATCGTTCTACCTAAGAGTTGAAGTTTAGGTTGAGCAGGTCTATGCTTCTTAGAGAAAACAACCATCTCCGTTTTCTGTGGAGAAAATTCAATCCCAAGCCCCAAAGCCCAGGACGACAATCTGTTCAAAGTATCTTGTAAAGGCCTGTGCAGATTGGACTCCGTAGATCCTGTTACAGATACTACGCTGTCGTCTGCAAGTTGTCTTAGCGTGCAACCTTCAGAGATACAACTGTCGATGTCACTCACATAAAAGTTGTACAAAAGAGGGCTTAAGCAGGAACCTTGAGGTAGGCCCATGTACGAGATCCTTCTTACAGCAATATCTCCGTGAGCAAAGTTCAGATGTTTCTCACAAAGCAAGCTGTATAAAATGTTGTTCAACAGAGGAGGCAGACCTCGGGAATGCAATTTTTCTGACAACACCTCTATTGAAACTGCATCAAAAGCCCCCTTTATGTCTAGAAACACTGAAGCCATTTGCTCACGTTTTGCATACGCCATTTGTATCTCTGAAGAAAGCAAACCAAGACAATCGTTTGTCCCTCTGCCCCTGCGAAACCCAAATTGAGTATCTGAAAGGAGGCCATTTGTTTCTACCCATTTGTTCAAACGAAACAAGATCGTTTTCTCCATCAACTTCCGTATGCAAGACAACATCGCTATAGGACGATAGGAATTGAAATCGGATGCAGGTTTTCCGGGCTTTCGTATAGCTATAACTCTCACTTGTCTCCAATCTTCTGGAGCAATATTATGCTCCAAGAGTTGATTAAATAAATTTAACAAGCGAAACTTTGCGGCATCCGGAAGATTTTTCAACAAGTTAAATTTTATTTGATCAACTTCGGGAGCTGAGTTATTGCAAGAGAGGAGTGCAAGTGAGAATTCAACCATCGAAAAGTTAGAATCCAGTTCACTCCTACCTGGTGGCACATTGCGAATAATTTTTTGTACCGTAGTTGAATCAGGACAGACCTTTCGGGCAAAATTGAAGATCCAACTATGGCTATATTCTTCACTTTCATTAGTTGAAGTACGATTACGCATGCGACGTGCCACTCTCCACAATGTACTTAAGGACGTTTCGGGTGACAAATCTCCCACAAAATTACGCCAATACGCCTGTTTTTTTTTCCCTTTGATCAACTTTTTAAATTGATTTTCAAGGGAAAAATATAATTGGAAGTTGTCAAGTGTACCATGCTTTCGGAAAGCTTGAAATGCTTTCGATTTTTCGGCATGCAATTTGGAACATTGGATGTCCCACCATGCATTGGGTGGTGTTCGACGAAGCGATGGGTCTGGGATGGGTTTCGTTTGAGATTGAACCGCACTTTCATGTATCAAGCGAGCAAGGAAGTTATATTCCTCCATAGGTGGTAAGCCATTTACAGAATCTAGGGCTGTAGTTATTGAATCCGCATATTTCTTCCAGTCGATGTGTCTTGTAATGTCATAAGTCAGATTTATGGTATTGGGAGTGTTGACCCCATTGTTGATTGTAATTTCGTTAGGCAAATGACCACTACCATTGGGATCATGAATCACCTTCCACTGGCAATCTAATGATAGTGAATTTGAGCAGAGTGAAAGGTCAATTGCACTTTGTCTTGCAGGTGGTTTAGGTACTCGTGTTTTTTGACCGGTGTTCAAAACTGTTAAATTGAAACTGTCGCAAATGTCATAGATAAAAGTAGAACGACTATCGTCTATTTGTTCTCCCCAGACAGTTCCATGTGAATTGAAGTCACCCAGGATCAACCTTGGCTCAGGAAAAACTGAACACAGGTCCTCTAGGTGACTTCGATCCACAGCAACTCTCTCAGGCCAGTACAAACTGACAACACATAAGTCCTTACCTCTTGTAGTTGTATGACATGCAACAGCTTCAATTCCGCCCGATAAAGGAAGGTGAATTATATAAAAGGAGTGGCACTTATTGATCCCCAAAAGCACCCTTCCATAAGAATCGTCACGATCTAGACGGATAATATTAAAATCGTGGAAAGAGATGTTAGATTGGGATGAAAGCCAAGTTTCGGACAATGCAAAGATATTGCAACTAGTTTTATGAAGTAAATAATTGAACGCATCCTTTTTAGGGATAAGACTTCGACTATTCCACTGTAAAACAGTGTTATCTCTGACCTTTTTCGCTAAATTAGCCATCAAGAGAGATAAACACTGAAAGAAGGGGCCAAGTTTGCATCAATTGCTGTAAAAGTGTCTTAAGAGCACCTGCAACGGTTCAGGCGTAAATATTGGTTTTAAGTATACCAGTTTTAGCACAATTTAAAATTTTAGAATCGGCTAAAACACCCACTCCCCACCGGTGTAGGAGCAAATTTAAAACGGAAACACTTCCATTGCAGACACTCAATAGTTGAGAAGAAAAAACCCATTTTATTGGAAAAATTGCATAAGTTTTGAGTTTCACGGTTGATTGTCTTAAAATTAATTCTACGAATATTCTTTTTGACAGAATAATTATTTCAACTATTCTACCAGGATTTCACTAATTTAAAAGCAAATATGACTACACAATGAGGAAAAAAGGTCAATTGAAACAATTCTTCAATTAATTCAATCAAATTGCTTTGAATCAATGGAATAAGGTTTTGTTAAAATGAAATGAAAAAGCAATTTTTTTTTTTCAAGTTATTGCTGACATTGATAAAGGAAACGAGAAATGTTTATCCCAAAGTCAAAGGAAATTTTCCTTTGATTTGTCGACATTTTTGTTTGACAAAAACTTGCTTCACTATTTGTAAATTTATGTATGGATACAGAAAAATAAATAAATAAAAATATTGACGAAAACTCCGAGCAATCCATACGAAACTAAAAATCTCTCAATATCTCAAATAAAACAAAAATTATAGAACAAACAATAAACATTTATTTTACCTCATCGAAAAAGTATTAAAATTTTCTTTTCGTTTATTTTTTTTTCAAATTTTAGAACGCTGACTGGATTCACTAGCTCGTTGAGCCCAAATGAAAAGCTTTTTATTTAATGATATTAAATCGAGAATAATGTCCATCTATTATTTCTACTTGATATGGTTTTTATTAACATCTATTCTCAATTTATGTTACGTATAGGGTGGTTGAAGTGAAAAAAAATTCAAATAATATCTCAAAAAGAAATTATTATCACACCCAATGTTACCCAAACATGTGTGAAAGAAATCATTGTTGGCTAAAATTTTCTTACCGTGAACTAAATCGGTCTGTCGTATATTTTGAAATCCTGTTCCAAATTTGCATGAATTTGGAACAAAGGCGTAAAACTGTTGGGAATTTTGAAATCGATAACTGTGCTAAAACAGCAATTTACAACACCGGTGCCAGCCGAAATGTTTTAGCGTGGTCGAAAATCGTGTTTTGCATCTACCGTTGGGACAGCCCTAACGATGGGGAGCATAGAGTTAACAATGCTTCTGACAGAGTCGGAAACATCGAAGCACGAAAATATTCTATTTATTATGTCAGAAAACTTAAAAATTCCTGATTTGTTTGTTGGGACTGACAAAACCTCTGTAGATGTAGAAGCTTCTGATGGTCCTGCTTCTTCTGGATTATTCGATGATGATGTTTTCCTTCGCAAACCAGGAGGGATTTCTTCTTGGTTACCCGTTGATGTTGGTTTAAAACCGAAGCTAAATGCTGGGGGGATCGGAGAGGTTTTTCTTTTAATTTTCGCTGAGGACGCTTTAGTACGCTTCCTGGTGTTCCTTAACAATACAAATGGACGTCCTTCATCAGCCGAATCTGTATCTTCATCGTCAACTGGCAGAGATGCAAAAATGTTGTTCGATGTAGGTTGGGTCGGGGGAGAAGCACTCTTTAAAATTGCAGCGTAAGAACGATTAGATAGTTCTTTCAAAGAGCGCCTCTCCTTATCCCAGCGACTCTTAAATGCCTCGCACACAGAGATATCATGAGGTGAGCCCCCGCAATAGACACATTTCTGTTCTATTGCTGAGCACGCTCCTTCCTCATGATTCTCCCCGCAACGAGCGCAGCGTGCCTTGTTGCAACAATGGGACTCAGTGTGTCCCATTTTGATGCACTTTTTACAGCTCATTGGGCGAGGCACAAAGAGTCGCACGGGTAACCTTAAAATGCCGTCAACCAAAACGTAGTGAGGGAGGGCGGTACCCTCGAATGTCACTCGGAATGAGGCTGACGGTGAATATTTTTTGGCTCAGTTTTCGGTGGTGGCAAATGAAAGTTGTCGGCAATCCAGGATGTTGACCGAAGTCGAATCAAGGGACTTAAATTTGCCTACTCCTTTAGCCAAAACATATTCAGGCGTTAGACTCATTTCAGATATAACACCCTCAATCTCTACGTTTTTCGAGGGGACAAAAACGTGGTACTCCAACTTGAAAAAGTCGCTACCAACAATTTCATTTGCGGCTTTAAGGCTAGCCACAACAACCCGCAATTTGTTTGGTCTAACCCTAGAGACCTGGGTTACGGAGGACCATCTTGCCAGATCTTTTGTTATCTGAATAACATTGAGTGGTTTCGAACGAGGCCGGATATAAATCATCCATGGACCTTGCATGATGCTGACCTTGCTTCTGACGATAACGATGCTTATCAGCGAGCTCTACCAAATCGACGTTGCGCAGAATGTCTTTTTGTTGCCACGGCGATTAAAACCGGATATTTGACAACTTCCCAGTTAATGACACCTCACCGATGTCGATGATTCTAGCAACGGTAGTCTTGGATATGATGACAATGGCCGCCACTTCTCCGACCGTTGGGAACACATGTAGTTTTGTCGAGGTTAATGGAATCAGCACACTTAAACTCTCCACCGAACTAACTTTGCACTTTGTGTTATGGAAAAAAAAACACTCCTGTTGGCTAGTGAAAAACACATCCGCACACGTTGAACGACTGAGAAAGAATGATCTGACGCCATATTGAAATCCAAGATGCCGGATTTCGATTAAATTTAAAATTGCTATAAATCATTGAATATTGCATGGTACCTTCAAAATATGGGTATCAGTCAAAAGGGCCCAAAGAGCATAAGTCGAAATTCGCTATCTGAAGCAATTTTAAAATCCTAGATGGCGGCTTCCGCTTAACTACAAAATGCTGATAATCACTGAAAATCGCATGCCCCACAATTTGCATATAACTTGAAAGGAATCAACGAGTAGAAGTCGAATTCCTCTATTTGATGCCAAATTCAAGATGGCGGCTTTCGCTGAGCTCTTAAATGTTAAAAATAATCGAAAATCGTATAAAACAATCACAAAACATGGTGAAAATGACCATCGAATCTAAATAGCTTAGATAAATAATACTTAAAGCATCAAAATGAAAAAGATAACAAAAAAAAACAAAATACAGTTGATATAACAAGTTTAAATAAGATACAGCAAGTTACAACTTGATGAAAATCAAGATGGAGCATCCACAATATAAAACGAACTTAAACAAGATAAAACAAAACTCAATGATTGAAAATAAAACTGAACAGAACAAGGAGTAAAAAAGGAAAAATTGTTAACACAATAAGCATTAAGAAGTCAACAAAAACTTCCATTTTGAATTGATCTGGGTTCTTTGTATCATTTTATACCAAATTTGAGCTTTTATTTCGGTTTACATCTTTTTTTATTATGTTTCACCTTTTCTATCATTTAATTTTTGTTTTCCTAGGTTAGTTTTAATATTGTTTTTCTTGCTTTGTATTATGTAATCTTCTTACGTATTTAAAAATTTTTCTTGAACTTGTTTCGTATACTTAGATTTATTTTTTCTAATGTTCTATTTTGTTTTGTCATGATTACTCTTGTTTCTTGTTATATTTAACACCGTGTTTTTGATATTTTTTTCTGGTTGTTTAATCCTGTTCCAAATTCTTCAAATTGATAAATTTCAACTTAATTTTGTTTTATGATGTTCTGTTAGTCATTTCTAGTTTTCTATTGTTTTCCGTTATTTTATATTCTTCTACTTTCATCACTGTGACTCATTTTTTTTATCTGGTTTTGTCTTGTTTTGCCTTGTTTTGGTATATTGTATCTTGTTTTTTTTTCTGGTTAGTCTTTCAAAGTTTAATTTTATTCACTTTTGTCTTGTTGAATCTCCTTCACCTTTTCCTTGGTTAATCTGGTTTTGTCTTGTTTTATTTTGTTTCATTTATATTCGATCTGATTCCCCCGTTTTTTTTTTGGTACGCCTACTTTTTGTTCAAATCAATCGATGTTGCAGTTTGATTTATCATGATGATTTTCGTTCAATCCATTTGCATACAAACGCACTTTAATCTTACTAGTTTTGTGAAGTCTTTTTTTTTGTTTTTTTTTTTTTTTTATTTTACATTGTTGTTTTTTTACAATTAACACACGACGTATTACAGGACACGACACTTAACGTTCTTACAAACGGATATCCGTTTGTAAGAACGTTAAGTGTCGTGTCCTGTAATACGTCGTGTGTTAATTGTGTAGTTAATTTCTTACGTTGGCACAAATCCGCTTGAAAATGAGTGATTGTTGTTTTTTTTTATTGGGTTTTCATTGTTTTTTTTTTCAATATTACTCCGTTTGATTTTTTTCACGATAATTTTTTATATTTTGTTTTACTATGTTTGACTTTTTTCCTGTAAAGTATATTATATTTGAATGAGATTTTTGACCATTTACAACGGTTTGATGACGCCATCTTGGTTGGCGTTAGATAGCGAGATTTGACTTCTACTCGTTAATCCTTTCAACTAGTAGGGGAGAGGCGGGCTATATTTATTTTTTGCACTCATTTTCTCCCATATTCCAATAGATAGGAGTCTGAAAACTATATAAACATGAGCGGACATCTGATTTATATATGTACGTTAGAGGAATTTTTCTGTTAAAATCTCTTACAGTTTTTGTGAAAATAATTTTATAATAAATGAAGTCAAAATAGCCGATTTCCGAAACTGGCGGGCAAAATGCGCATATTTATTTTTTTAGCTATATTTAATTTACACTCGAAATATTTTGATATTATTCAATTGAAAATGGTAACGAATATCAAGCATACGTCAAGTCTGAAATTTTGGTGAATTTTTTTTTTCATCACTAGCTCTTTTGCATGAAACAAAGTTTGGTATGACATATGGTCATATTTCATGGTAATATTTTGTTCATATCATATTTTTATCGGATCAGTATGAAGTTCTTCTTTTTTCGCTGTAAGATCGTAATTTGAGCGTAGATATAATGTTTGAATGATAAAAAGTAAAAAAAAATATAAGACTAATCTATCTTTCTTGATATAGGCATTTAACCTGCCTTGATATGGGCATTCAGAACCTGTCTCTTATTCCAATATCTTATTATTTACAACTTTGCCAAAAGCTTCAATTTGTTGAATTTCCGATTTCAAGATGAAAAAGAAAGAAAAACCATTAAAATTTTTGTTCTCAGAATCTGTAGTTCAGTATATTTTAACAAAACTGACAAAAATCTTGTTTGATTTTTTTAAATTTTTTTGACTGTATATAGAAATTCAATTTTTTCATGCCATGTGTTAAAAGCGTTTTACCCTCAAACTGCACTGATTAGATCTGATGAATCTCCAGCCATATCGTCAATCGGCTGTTTGCGCATATCACTTCCCCCTACCCATATTGTGGGGTTTTATGCGATTTTCAGTCATTTGCAATATTTTCAAATTGAGCAAAAGTCGCCATCTTGAATTTCAAGATGCCGTCGGACAGCAAAATTTAAATTCTTCTCATTTAGATCTTTTATCTAATACCCTTTATTGTGGATGTTTCATGAGAATTTCAGTAGTTTACAGCTTCTAAAATAAAAGCGAAAGCATCTTTGATTATTGATGGCGTCAGATAGCAAAATTTGACTTCTAGTTGAGTTCTTCCACCCAATAGCCATGCTATGGGAATTTCCTGAGATTTTCAGAGATAAAAATTATTTTTATATTCAGCAGTAGCCGCCATCTTGGATTTCAAAATGGCGTCAGAATGCTTAATTCGGCTACTTCTAGCTTAGCCTTTTCACCCAATATCCATATTGTGGAAGTTTCATGCGATTTACATTGATAAACAGCATTTGGAATTCAAGATGGCTTCAGATAGCGAATTTCGGCTTCTTTTTGTTAATCTCTTCCGCCAAATACCCATATTATTGGAGTTCCATGCGGATTTTAGTCATTCATATAATTTAAAAGTTCAGCGTTAGCCGCCATATTTGTTTTAAAGAAGGCGTCACACGACGAAATATGACTTCAACTGATGGTTTCATTCCACCGGTCATTCACAACCAATCTCATATCTATTTTACTTAAAATAGCTCAAAAATGAGGAACTCATCTTTAGCGTGTGTTTGGTTGGCTTGCGAGAGAAACGTCAAAATTTTTGCTTTTTATATGGCTCTCATAAAATCGTTATAAAACTACACTGTATTCTTTTTTTAAACGATTGTTGTGTTCGTGCAAAAAAAAGAAATCGTGTAAAAAAAGATCGAAACAACCGGGCAAAATTCATCGCTCATTTTGAGTAAAGTGGCCAACTTGGATTGTAAATCGATCGTTTCCAACCAATTAGACCATTCTGAAGTGATTTGAGTGAAACCGGGAAGCTCAAAGATTTGTTTTGTATTGCTTTGTTTTGGGTTTTAAGTCACGGTTGTTCCGGAACTTCCGCAGAGTCTCTAAGTGGCCATTCCGGCAAATGTTTCCGTCGGGAAGCAACGTCCGAATCCATTTACCACCCAAGAGTGGTTCGGACAAAAAGCGGGAATGTGTAGAACCTGTTTTTGACATGTTCAAAAATCGTCTTATTTCGAGAAAATCGTTTAAAAAAAGTCGTTTAAAATAAAACCGTGTAAAATAAGATCGTTTAAAAAAAGAATCCAGTGTATTTATTAATGCAAAATATAAACGAAAAAAATGATGCCACTATTGACACATTTTTTTCACCCAATGCCAACTCAGTTGCAACCTAGTTGCGCACTAACTGCAGTCATCGTGCTCATTTATTAATCTAGAGGCAAACTAGTTGCGCACGAAAAACGGATGGAGTCGCCCTGAAAATGAAGTCAGTGTTGGAAGAAGTTCACCAATCCTGTTACCAATGTTGTTAAAACAACGAACAGATGTAAGTAAAACAGTCGAGTTAATGGACGGAAAAAATATTTTTGCCTTGATTTTAAATCTCTCAGTCAAGCATAATTGTACCATCTGCTGGCCAGTGCAATCCGGACACGAAAAATGGCAATCATGTAGAAACCGAGTGAAGAAAATCCATAAAGGAAAACAAAATGACAGCTGCATGTAGAGATTGCGCTTGTTCTCACGTACACCTATGTATCGAAAACTCGGTTTCGAAACACAACGCTACATGAAAAATATTTTTTCAGGCTTATTTTCAACAAATTCTATTGTGTTTGGGATGCCATTATGTCATATATTACAAAAATGTATTTAAAAAAAAATACGCGAGATTTTTTAAATTTAATTTTTTTTATCAAAATAAATATTTCATTAAAATTTTCTAATACTAAAGGTTTGTCGAGGTGCATTTTTTAAGACACTATTTCATACTCATTTTATCCGAAATCTTGACCGACGTTGAAAAAAACCAAGAATAAAATTTAAAGATAAGTTGTTTGTTAACGATTTTACCCGATCATTTCTCAGTAATGCTATCATCAAGCATCACAGCTGCTGGAAAAAACTCGGAGATCTCAAGGAATAAAAAAAATGGCTTACATGTTTTATGAAAGCTTCATAAAAGCTTCGCAGACCAAAATTTTCCAGCATGGTGATTTAATCGAAGCATATTGGTCATGATGAGGTTTCTATAACAGGACGAACTAGCCAGATTTTAGCATCGTTAGAGTTCTGGTGAATATAGAATACGCATTAGCTTTTTATGAAGATTTATACTATAGTCCTAACAACAATTTGGTGATCATAATGAAGCTAAAATTGTTACTTGGGTTGTTTAAGTAGTATCATGTGATTCAGAAGGAAATGATTCAATTTTCAGTTACAATAAAATTAAGTGTGAACTACATGTCTGAGAAATATTGTTAAATTTTCGCATTTCTATAAAAAAAAGTATTTTCTTAAAATTAAAATTAAAATTTCTACGAGTTTAAGAATCTTAACACCAAAATTTGACTGAGTGATTATCACACATATTTAATTTCATCAACATCTAATCACTGCAATGCGTTACTTTTTCCAAATAGGATAAGCTAGTATATTTTGAACAACTTCTTCCACTTATCGTCGAGTTGGCACATTATGATAATGGAATCGTTAAAATGTAGGTTTTTTGTTTGTTTTCATTCAATTCTGCCGCTGGCAATTTCCTGATGACAACCATAATAAGCTTCTGGAGACAATTGGAGCAAAAACTACTTATTCAAGTTTTTTTTCTCGCTTCGCTCCCAGCCTGTTTGCTTAAACGCTTCAAGTAGCCATGCGTCGTCGGCGAATTGGAATAGTTTTCTGTTTATGTTACCACTTTCCCACTTCCTAGACACTACTGAAACACATTACCTTTTTCTTGTCGTCACCAGGTTACAATATGACGAAGACTGTCTGTCTTCGTGTTTGATATTCGCCTCCTTTCTTCCCGTTTCAGTCTGTTACCATCATCCGTTTTGAACGTCCTACCCATCCAGGTATTGTGCTCCACTTCACTTCAATGGAGGTCAATTCATTTGCTGCCGCATTTTGATGACCGTTTATGTGGTTTGCACCAGATTTACTGACGCTTAGCGGACAAAATGAAATTTGTTATGTGCGTTGAAGTGCATGAGAAAATAAGTAGTGTCATAATAAAGATAAAATATTGTAAAAATGAACGAAAATTTATCCTTTCAAGCAGACGATAGTCTACTTTGGAGCTTCGTATAACCATAAATCATCACTTGATCCTAAACTTTTCATTTATTTGTCGAATCTTGCCCGAATTGGAACAAAACCTGATTATCAAAGTGACAGAATTATGCAAACTTCCAAAGGCTGCCCCTCAAATGAGAAGCTAACCCGAGCAGACTTTTATGGCAAAATTATAGCAAATTTTGCTATCACGCCCTGAGAGCCAAATTTGCTCTCATTATGCTTGACATAAGGTGGTACACAGCAAAAATGAGAGCAAAAATTTTCATACTTGGTTAGCAAAGTGATACCTTATTTTGCTAAAATTGAGACCCCGACTACACCTCGTTTTCCGAGAGCTTGGAAAGCATAATAATGCCAATATAAGGCATCACATATTTTTTAATGATAGCAAAATTTGACATTATGGTTTCAAATCTTTCGAAAAAATTAGGTGTTATTAAGGTCCCATTTTTTGCCAAACTGGCATCACGTTGCTAACCAAGTACGAATGTTTTGCTTTCATTTTTGCTTTATATCAAGCAAAATGACAGTAAATTGATCTATCAAGGAATGACAGCAAAGTTCGTTATAATTTTGCACAAAAGTATGCTTCAGTGAATAACTTTCGTTCCTTTTTCCAAGTTTTACTTTATTATCTTAATTGTTGATTTTTATCCATTTTTTTCCTTGAGTGCCCAATTCTACTAAACTAAACGCCTGAATTTATATTACTGCTTTGCGTTTGAATTGGAAAACCAAGTTTATTAAAATTACTTGCCTACCCAAAGGCGTTAAAAACTCGCGCCATAAGTAAATGAACTATTATCCTGCACTTTAAGACTAATGTTTGTAGAAATTTGCAAAATCGTGTTGAAATTAACCAAAAAAAATTTATTAAGTGGTTCCTAACTATGATGAGCGATAAATTTCAAAAGGCTCAAAATTACGGCTTCAAACCTATTTAGCAAGAAATAGTTTAAAACCTATAGTTCCATAGTTCCAAACTGTTTCTAATTAGATTTCTCGCTTTTTACTGAATACGTACTGGTCGAACCAGTAAAATAATCATCTGAATATAAAAGAGGCACATAAGTTTAGAATCATGCTACCAAACAAACTATATTGGCAAAATTATCAAAAAATTTCTAAAGCAAGTGCATTCAACTAAGTTGATTCACCATTATGCATACAAAAAAATCTTTTGCATTTTTCCAAAGGGGGCAATTCTACACATAAATTGCAATTTTGCAGTAATTTCTACTGCCGAAACCGAATTGTTAATTTGTGAATTCCTAAACTCTTAATTGGTTAGTTACAAAAAAAAAACTTACTTACGATTTTCCTTGGAGCTGTTCACGCATGCAGCCTTAATAAGCACCCCTAGACCGGAAGCAGGGAAAGGAATTCAGGCCTAATTGTAGGACCGGAGCACCGTATGCCTTTTGAAGCGAAGCCAACATCTGTCCAGGGACATAACAGTTTCGAAGAGTCTCTATTCTCTCCTGAGACTGTTGATTGGCTAGTGTTTTTCACCTTAGAAGTGTGAACCTGTAATATTAAGAAACATATAATTTATTAACTGTTAATTAACTTACCTGCTTAGATACATTAGCCTGCATTCAATTGTTGCCGTTCCGATCAAGATCCGCATTGAACAGCACAACAGGTTAACTTCTACCCAACCACGGGGTTCACCGAGAACGGTTATTGTGGATCCGGACAATCGATAGAAAAGACCTGAAAAGTCAAAATAAATCGAAACATAACTTATCTTACAACAACTTACAACTGGTTGGAACGATGGGGAAAGTTCACGGTCCTTACAAACAAGAACACCACCGCTCCTTCCTCGGCACATACTCGTCAACAATTCAGCACAGATCCAGCTGGGCAGACCATTTCCAGGGAACCGGCAATCTCACCGTTCCGCTTGATGAACTTTTTCGGTTTTGTTTTGGTTTTCTTGTTTCGTTTGACGTTTGAAAAATGTTGTTGCCAGTATGCTGAATTTTATTTTCCTGCGTGTCGAATTCCAGAGATGGATTCTATTGTAGCGAATTCAGCAAAGGACTGAAGCAACTGTCAAATCACATACAAACGGACCGTACTGACTTTTTGGAACCAGAACGTCAGTTTCCCTTTGATTTCAATGGCATTTTGGTACCAAAACGTCAGTGCGGTACTGAAATGTCAGTTCGGAAATTTGCTTCTCTTTCAGCCCTTTGGAATTCAGTGAATTAACAGACAAGAAATCTAGCATAACATTTCAAAAAGTCGAAACTATTTGAAAAAAAAAATCAATGTTAAAATCATAATGAGTATACGCGCTTGTACTTTACTCTATTAATCCGATTTCCTATTTTGAACCAATAATTTTTCTCAAATAGTTTTTTGTTTGAAGATCCCAAATTTCAAACATGTTTTTGAGGTCTATTCAACTGCTAGTTTCATTCTCTTAAAATGCTCGGTGAGAAATTTAGTGCTGTGAGAAAAATCTTTATGTTTTAAGAAACATATTTTTTGAAAAAAAAAAAATTAAAATTGAGAAATAGCTTCTTTAGAAAAAAATGTCAATCATTTTTTTTTAGTGACAAGTTTGTTCCTTGGTTTCGTAATAATTCAAAATAGAGTTTAGTTTATGTTAGGTTAAGTTTTTTTGAGTTACGCGAGACAGTGACAATTGTGTGTTTTTTTAGAAAATATATTTTCCTGTATTTTAAACTCATATCAAAAATTTTCGTTATCATTACTTCATATTGACTACATGTTGCTGCATGTTATTAGATTATTTACTACAGCAAATTATGTTACCATGGTAGTACACTTTAGATAACGTTGAAAAAGCTAACCGCAGGCTCAAGTAATTTAAATAATCCGGAAATTTCAAATCAGAATACACTGTATTTTTTAAACGTTTTTTACGTTGTTTTACGGTGTGGTTGGCTCATTGACGCCTCGTTTTGCTATCAATTTTCATTAAAAATAAATAAATAAATACACACTTTACAAGGTTATGTTAAAAATATGATTTCAGATTTGTATTTGGTTCAAACAACGGATGTCTCAATTATGCCTAGTTTTACTATTGGGTAATCTGTACAGAAAATGATGCTATAATTGTTGTCTCGGTTTTGTATTTTATAAGAAAAATTGACACCTCCATTATGCCTTGTTTTGCTATCAAACTAAATTCTACACCAAATTTTGCTTACTGTTTGCTCTTGAAACCTTAATGTGGTCTCAGCTTGCTGTCAAATAAAAATATATGAAACCTTATTTATGCCTAATTTTGCTCTCGTTTAAAATTTAACTGCAAAATATGCTATCATTTTGCTGTGGACACCTCATTATGGTCTCAGTTTGCTATCAATTTGGGCATCAAAGTCTGCTCGGGAATGGCTTCTAATCAGTTTCCACCCATTCATTTTCTTTGATCTCACAGTCATTTCGCAAATTTATTTTGTGTGAACCGTTTCTAATCTCAGCGCTAAATGTTATCCTCCTGGTAATTTGCCACCATTAACATAATTATCGCCGGCCACCATTTATAACTTATTGTTCTGTTCTAACGGTTGCATTGATTTGAATTACAAATGAATAGAAGGAAAAAAAAAACACAACGGGCATTCTGCTAGTTTGTTCAATCAACCATTTTTGCTTCTAACTAATCTTCACATTTCCACCTCACGCGTAGGAAACGATAATCTGAAAAGTCCATTTTTCACTGCCCTGTCGTTTTTTCTGTGATGTTTTTGTTGGGGGATCGAACGCTACGCCAAGCTAGACAGTTCCGAGGCGCGTGTCCAGCTGTGGAGTCAATCGTCACCCGTCTCAGCTCGGAACTCCGGCTGCTCACGTTTGGAGCCACAGAAAGAGAGAAAGATTTATGATGCTACCTAGGCCAACTCTTAATCCGGGGCGTCCGTCCGATGATGCCGTACGCTTCATGATGCTATGCGGGCATTTCTGTTCCGACTTCTGCGGCTCAAGAGATCAGCAGCATTGAAGGGATGCCAGGTTGGCAGATGTTTTGTAATTGATCTGATTAATTACTCCAATCAAGTTTGAATATTGTTCTTACAATCAAAGGTTAAGCTGCGTTCCTGTAAGCCAGGGGTCGGGGAACTTTTTGAATCATTACCCCATTTTTACATTTTTATTTAAGTTGATATTACCCCATGACGAAGAACAAAAAAAAACGTATCCGTAAACACTAAGCGAACTCTCAAGGCGTGTTATTTGAATGCCTCAGGGGAAATATTCACTTCTGCATATGCCGCTTAATTCGTAAAGCCAACAAATTCATAAAATTGCAAAATGAAAATACTTGAAACTTTTCACTCACAAAATATTCACTGTTACCCCCAAGAATTTCACTTTTACCCCATTTGGGGTAATTTACCCCGGTTCCCCGACCGCTGCTGTAAGCGAATGTGTGCTTTTATAAAAGTGTACTAATCCGAATGTGAATAATTTCCAAAGTAATAAGGTATTTACTTCTTCCTCGAAAAAAATTCAGAATAAAGTTCCCGTAATTTTTCAAAATACGCACAATTAACTTTTAAAGTTTTATGTCGAATCAATCAAACAACTAATAACTTCTTTTGAATCTTGGCAAGTAATCCTCAAAAATGTTTTGCACCGAACCTGTGGCCATGAAAGGACCCCTATGGGGTTTTTTTAGTGTAATTTTAGATAAATTCATCAGGATCTTCCGCGACGCACAGTGCAGCGTCCCATAGACAAAAATAAAAAATTGAAATTTTTATTTCACCTAATCAAGTAGGCGGTGCTTTTCATATATGTTTGACGTGTGCTGCATGTGTAATCACATGGGAGCACATATATGCCTGTATGAGGCTTATATTGTCAGATAGTTTCAACGCAACACGTGCGCAGTTTTTTCAGATAAAAATACTCAATTTTACTAATTTTCTCTAATCTGTTGGTGACTTTTAATGTGTTAACCGCAATGGAAACTGAAGAACCAAGTAAGTAGAAGACGTTTGAGGGGTTATCTCTGTGATTTATTTCCATATACATATACAAATATGAGTGTGTTATCGATAAGCGTACTTTATATTTCAAGAAAATGAACATTCAAACTTCAATTGGACATTAAAAAAATATATATCAAAATACCTCTCTGATTTTTTCTCCAGTTATCGTATATAGTATCCTTTAAAAGTTCAAAGTGGTTTCAGCAACCCAAAATTACCCGTTTTACAGATATTTACGTTTTTTTAGATGATGTTTTGACTGTTGAAAATGCCCTATGTTTTGAGCAATGTCATTCAGAAGATCCATCGAAGCGAAAAGAACATTTGTACACCTTTCTGTACAGTCTCTATAACATGAATGAAATCCCGGAGGAGTTTGAAGCAGAACTTTTGATATTCAGCAATTTCTATTGCTTGAAACTTGACAAAAAATGGCTAAAATCCCATAGAACAAAAAAGGTTTAATCAAGAAAACTCTGATTGGTTGACTATGTCAGTGAGGCTTCCGTATATTTCAAAACCGAAAGTCGACGATGTATCACAGCCAGTTTCGGAAGCGTTTACAGGAAGGCCTTTGAAACCATTTGCTGAGTGTTCTAAAAGACAGAAAACGGCGTGTTGAAAATCTTGTCAATACAAACACTCCCGAGGAATTGGCGTTTGCGGCAAATCTATTTAATAACTCGGCTGACTAAAAAGAGAAAGTGAGGACAGCGGCGCAAGCACTAGCTTTATACATCGATTTGGATCTTTCAGAAAGAAAGTATAATCTGATTCGGAGTACTTTGAATGAAATACATCCAAATATGCTTCCAAGTCTCTACGCGTTTAAACAGGAGAAACAGAAAATCATCCCGAAACGTATCGCTGGAATCGAAACATCTGCTGAAGTTGACTTACAAGATCTCATGAACTGTACCTCGGCTAGCATTGCAAACGATCTTACTTTTGAGGCTTCAACTTCAGTTAAACTAGTATGTAAATGGGGTTTTGATGGCAGCTCGGGCAATAGTGCCTTTAAGCAAAAGTTTTCGGTTGCTGGACACTCAGATGAAAGTTTATTGGTTATGGCCCTGGTCCCTTTGAAAATGGTGGATACCAACACCAATGATATCCTTTGGCTGAACTCCCGACCGGGATCAACATCTTTCTGTAGGTCAGTCAAATTCGTCTTCACGAAAGAAGATTCCCAAACCATTCTGGATATTGTGTCGGAAATAAAGGAGAATTTTACACTTCTAAGCTTGAATAAATCCTGAATATTCTTTACTACTTCAAAATTGAGAAAACAAATCCTTATTTGAAATAACCTTTAACCATATGATTTTTAGACACTTTTGTGATTACGTATAAACTAATTCTCGTTGACGCCGACCAGTAGATTTTATCTTCAGATGCCCTTGTTTTCCCATTACCAGCCTTAGAAATCTTCGACCGTTAGTTAGGTATATTAACATAAAATTATCAGAATAAATTTTTCACTAGTCTTGTTTGGAAGGGTGGTACAGACTGACCGTTCCAAGAAAAAAGGTTGATTATTCAGTTTTCATCTCCTCAGATATTGGAAAAGGAGGGCAAAAATACTGCATTCGAAGAAATATCTTAATTTGCGCAAAAATCGTCATAAAACACGCGTTTTTCATGGTATTTTAGGTAAAAATGGCGTTTGAGCTACTTTTGCGATCACGAAAAACAATGTTTTCGGAATGAATTTCTTTTCTGATCAGAATGAGATATTGTTCAGAAAGTAAAATAATTATGTACGATTTTTTATGCATATATGTATATGAGTCACTTTTGTGAACATTGCTTTAACATACGCCATTCACGGCAATAATAGCTCACATCATTTCCAACAACTTTCTATATGACATGTATGAGCCAATTTTTGCTCACCAATAAATGCTCAAGTTAAGCTCATACCTCTTCTGTCTCTAGGAGACAAGGTTTCGCATTTTTCTATAAGTAGGGGAAAGGTTTCCTAAATGGGCCTATTGGGTTAAATGCGCCTACGGATGTTTGACGATATGGCTGACAAGACAACATATCTAATCAATGCAGAATTTTATGGATTTACCAACTCCTAGAAATTTAAAAATTCATTCAAGGTATTGACACCTTTTGATGTAATATTTTGACTTTTAAAAACTATACGTAAAGGAGCTAAAACAAAACTAGGTAGTTTTTGATTCCTATCTAAATAAACATATGAAGTAGAACATATTTAAGCTTTTTTAAGGTTTCATAATGATTAAAAGGTGAAATTTTCTTTTTTTTTTTGTTTCGATTATAGTCGTTTTACCATCATTATGGCATTCGCGACTTTATCAACGTTACAGTTGGCGGATCGTTATTGAAAAACTTATCCGGTACAACTGTGTTCGATGTTTACTCTTGGGCTCGAACTCACGGACATCGGCTCAGAAAGTAACTAACGTCTGGACAACTGGTAAAAATTGGTTTTTTATATTAAAACTCGCCGAAAAAAGTCGATAAAATCCAAGAGCAAACTTTCGCGGCGATAAATCCAAATTCAACATCAAATCAATGATTAGAAAGTAGAACAAGAAAATGTTTTTGTATGCCCCCATCATGTTTGTAAAATGCCGCTATCCTAAAATAGCAGGTTGAATAGCATAAGTATATAATTTTTACCATTAAAACTTCGAATTTAAGCTCTGATAAACATCTTTAGAGAGAATTGAAGATCTCAAAACAGATTTGATAAAGTTTTTCTTATGGATGAATTTTGCTCCATATTATGGCTACCCTAACTTTTGTTTATTCCATAAAATTATTAAAAACATAGATTTCTATAAAACTTAAGCTTTGCTGTATGAAAGTTATCAGTTTCTAAAATTTGCAATGGAATTAAACCGAAATATTGCCAGAAAAAAAGAAATTTTGCCTAAAACATAAATAGGCGCATTTAGCCCGCACGGTTTGGGTTCGGCATTTCAGACAACAGTTATAATAAAATCATTTTCTCGAAACCTGAAGGAGATTTCAACATAAAAATTACGCCAATGTATTGAAAACAGATGCCTGCTCATGTCTGTATATAGTTTTTATACGTATACTAGCTGATTTTACCCGGCGTTGCTCGGGTTCGCAAAAAATATAAATCTAAATGACTCGTTGGACTTTTTGAAATTTTGGATGCTTTGAATTTCTCATTAGATATAAGAAATTTAGCCAATTTTAGGCTATGTTTGCTATATAGTTTTGTTGGTCTTTTTTATGTTTTGATTGAGATTATTTATTGTTTTTCTCGTGTTCGTAATTTTTGAAAAAAAAAATTGTTTGTGTTTAAAGAAATTTAAAACTATTTCCCTTGAATCCTTGTTCATCCTGTCATAACAAACATTTTTTTTTACCCACCATTTCTAAGGAAGCTTGAATAGCACTTACTTGATATCTCCAGCTGATAAAACTGTTTTTTTTTAACTTCCATTTAATAAAAATCTCTTTGGGAAATCATTCCACTTTTCAAGTTGGACGATCTCCCTGTACAATGGTATATTCAAGTTTTAGTTACTTAGAAATTTTCAGAAAAAGACATTCGAATCTTGTTGAACCATGTTCAAAACTCACTTTTCATGTTTTCAATTGAATGTGTGCTTCATAAAATCACACCTTTCTGAGTACTTGTTCTTAAGCGTTAAAAGTTCCACTAATACGTTTTTGAAGTTATCGAAAACAAACTATCTCTGAACCGAAGTTACCATTATAATGTTATGAAATAGTTTTTGTTTGAGATATATTTCAATGTTTCCATTGTTGGACACAATCATCCCATTAATTTTGAAAAGTGATCAATGTTATCAAGTCACATTGATGACCAAAGATGACTCGAAAGTTAGAAATTGGCCAATGAATTGGAATATATAGAACTTAAAACCTTAGATTTAATTTCCTAATCAATTTTCTAAGCCCCCGTTTGAATTCCTCTAAAAGGCTGAAAGCTGAATCTAATAAATTTTTCTTTCTCTATGAAAAATCCCAAAAATAAGAAAATGATTGGCCCTTAAAAGCTGGAATTTATGAAAATCGGTTCAAAAGTTTTTCAACACTCAGTCCAAAAAGTTGTTCAGCTGAAAAAGTCAATTCATTGTTCACTGTTCAGTTTACTGTATGTTTTGTAGAGCCTCAAAGCCCCCCAGCGGCGGCGGTAAAGAGCTTTGATAAACACTATGCCTACAACTCTTGTCAATATCTATATTCCTAATAACAGGCTAGTTAGATTTTTCAATTCAAAATGTAGGCATTTTATTACATCCAAATATCTCGTACCGGTACCACGTGCTTTGAACAGTAGAAGGAAAAAAATACCCGCCAAAATTTCCCCTTTAAAATCTTTTATACTCGGCAAGCATTGATTTGCTTTCCAGTACACGTGAACTCTGGATGGTCGTTTCTAATGCCCAGCCCATGGTGATGATGAAAACAACCCCGCCAAAGGAAACGAAAATCGGTTGCCAAAATGGGTGCCATGACTTTTGGTCGTGGGAATAAAAACGAAGGTTGTATGGGAGGGTCCCTTTTCTTTGGTGGGAGGGGCTCATAACTATTACTAAAACCTTACCCTGGTTCAACTACATATCTGTACCAAATTTCAGGCTGATCGGTTACGCGGTGTGGATTTGTATAAGGTGCATACAAACAAACAAACATATATAGTCCAACTCATCTTTATATATTAGATTCGATTAAATCAGTATTCTGCTTAATAGGCGCATTTAGCCCGCTTCTCCCCTATGTCAGCTCAGGGAGCAGCAATTTCTTTAGCTTGTTGGCTCATAAAAATTGGACCATTAAGCCAAATGATGTGCTTTGAGGAAATGATGGAAGAATTACGAATTCGAGGAGGCACAACAAACTTTATACCAATAAATGCTAGAAAATCTGATTACACAATAATAAATTGAATTAAATCTTTTTTTCGATTGTCATTACCTTTTTTGGTGTAACTAGCATAGAAACAATAAAATAGTATATGAAAAATTGATACAAGGGATCGAAATAATTTTAAAATGTTAATACTTACGGTTTCGGCAGAGGAAATCTGCCGCTCCGTCGGCGAAACCAAAACAGTTTGTTTTGGTTCCGCATGCTTTGAGTCAATTCGCAATTGAAACAATAGCGGTGCTGATTGATGATGACAGCTGATGATGGTAAAAACGGTACAAATGTTTACATCATCACACTGTGAAGCCAAACAACTCAACTTAGGTTCGTGGTAAGTCACCAGTGTTGCCAGATATTCTGAGTGGTTAGCTCAGAATATCACACAAAAATGAGAAAACTAATGAGTGAGGATATCACTTCAGTGAATAATGTAAATAGCTATCGCTTATGTTATAAGCAGTTATTTAAGGACTTGACAATCAAAACGAATAAAGATTAACTCTATTCCACCACTGAAAATTATTAACATCAATGTTGAATGGATAAAGTTTATTGTATTAATAACCAGCAATAGTAACTTGTAATATTTACAAGAGAACTGGTTAAAGTTGCCAGCACTAGTAACTATTAAGTAGTCAATTAGCTTAACTTAGCTGGATTGACTACTCATAACCACCTTGAACTATGGAACCCGAAATACTTCATCATAAATTTTTACCTTAATAGTAAGGTTTATTTATTTATCATCAAGTGATTCCATTATTGCTCAGACATTACTTTAAAGCACTTCGAACTCCATTGTCGCAGGCGTGGCTTAGTAGAACGAATTCTACATCGCCATTGGTTGCTACTCCGTAATTGACCGAGGCCATCAGTTTTGTTCAAAGGTCAAAAAATGGTGCTTGGGATTAGCAGCTCATCCTCAATGCACAAAACAAATGCTCTCTCTTCAAACATCAATAACGGCGCCGGCTACGTCCTAGTAGTCAAAGGATAGATTGGAAAAGGTAGAGAGGGATGAATGATCAATTTTGTGCATAAGGACCGAGGTCACCTCTGCATCCTAGCAAAATAATTTAAGGTTGGAGGTTTGGGAGAAAAGGATATGAGCAGGATTCACTTTCGATTGGTATGATTATGTGAAAAACAAAATCCTATGCATTGTGCTATGCTCCTGTTCTTTCCTAACGACACTCGAAAGTTTGAACATACATCATGTTCTTATACTATTAACTTTCAATATTGAAGAATTAAATTGAAAAAAAATCAGTGTAAAAAAATCTGTTAGTAAAACAATCTTGACTGTATTTTTTCTTTAACCATTAACATATAAAATTTTGACATCATGTTTTAAATATGTATGAGATAAACCCTTTAAAATTTTGTCAAAACTTTTACTTTATGAAAATATTAGTAGGTATTATGTTTCAAAAATAATTAATTATCAGAATCCAGGATTTATCCCACCAAAATTGGAATTCAAATGAAAACTGCAATTTTCACATACACATACACAAAAACGCTTTAAAAGACTAAAAATAAAAAAAAAGTATTTAGTTTTGTGCTATCCGCTTTTCTAATGGAAAGCATTCCGGGAGGGAAATCCACCAATTCAGGGATCGGGACAGGCAGGTATAATCAAGTTTCGATAGCCCCGAATTTTTCCTTCATTTCCTTGCTGAAAATACCGTTCAGTTCCATCAAGTTCCTTGTTGATGTAACAGTCATTTTCGGTATCACGATTGTTCCTAATAAATCTTGAAATTTTCGGAGCCTCTGTCAAATATGCCCTTCTTGTAGCGTTGACTACTTAGATCCCTCAGTAACTATTAAGTAGTCAATTTTCGAAAAATTAAGACGAAACGTCAAATGAAAGGGCTTGTCGCGAGGATAATAAAATCAATGTTTGAGAGTTCAAGACACAAAACACACGACGTATTACAAGAAGCTTAACGTTGTTACTTAACGTAAAAAGGGTTTAAAATTACCTTTTTAGTCGACCGGTTTCGGGCTCGATGTTGTCCATCTTGTGCGGTCCAGTCCCGACTAGAGAAGGCTCGGGGAATCTTACCTCGCTCCGTATTCCGGTATTCCGACGGGCGCTGTCGCTGAGGTCCGGCTTGCGTGAGGTGCCACTCGAACTCGCTGGGTGCGTGGGTGAGAGGGCGATTGACGCATGGCGATAGATAAGGATGGCGAGAGGGATGGATGATGACATACTGGGGGGGTAGTCGATGTTCATGTTGGGTTACCGTGTAAACGCTTAAGTTATCTACACAATTAGGAGGATATCCATATATAGCGCTACACATCCCCCTTCCACTCTCTTAAAAAAAAAAGTGAATAAATAAACATTTCAATCGAATCGCCGTTGATTTTAATATATTTCCATCGATGTTTTGAATTTGTCTATTTGTTATGTGAACATCTTCAGCAGGGGTGCCAGGATGTTGCGTCTAAGATCAGAACAACGCTAAGCTAATAATCAGGAATTTTTCATGACACTTCAAAAGTTTAAGAAAAATCAGAACGGTCTCTCGAAAATCAGGACAAATCCCGATAAGTTAGGACACCTGGCACCTCTGATGTTCAGCACGGTTAACACTTAGTCAACATGGTTGAAACCTTTCCGTCAACAGGAAACAATTTTGAGCGTGTAAAGTGTCAAAACAAAACAAACAAAAAATGCGCAAGCAAACTGAAACTGAATTCGAATCGCGATCCCTCGAGAATGGAAGATATTCGGTTAATTTTCAGCTACAATTCAGATGAACCGGAAGCTGCGTTTGTTCAAAACCACCCATTGCGTACCTTTGGCATCACCACTCAACTTAAAACTTCCTGGCACCAGAGGATTCACCTTAAAATTGGAACTGCGAAATTATGTGTCTTGCGAACAGCGAACAAAGAGGGGATGTGAAACAAATTGCTTTGTAAATCCGAAAACATTAGTGATTTATGAGGACTAGTATTTTTGCACTTTAACGATGAGATATGTGGTCTTCGCGTCCAGGGTGCTCGTAAGCTGATAATCGTTGAAATGATCCTGCTGCAGGCAATGAATTGATGCTACCTCTCGATTGGAACAGTAGAATTGTGCTTAACCTTTTAAGTTTGAATTGGTTCGATTAGACAACACTCATTTACTCATACACCACAACTATGCCTCCAGTATCTTCGATAGCACCTTTCCCATATGATTGTACTTAGTTTTTAATCGTTGACAATTTGTTTGATATTAGCCGGATGAAGATCGAACAAATCCCATTCAAGACGTTGCCTTGTGTGCTCTCATTTGCACTCCATAATTCGCTATAATTGCTATGCGAAAGTTTTCTTGTGATGAAAAAAAAAAGGTACTATGCCTGGATAAGTATTCGACCCACTGTTTGGATATGAATCCCATACTTGAACTTGAGATTCTTTCCTTTACGGATCGGATTGTCCCTGTTTCTCGACAATTCACTATCCTGAAGGTAAGGGAAGTCTCCCAACCTGTTCCAACCCTGGACGTGCTAGCCCGAAGGCATCTCATTGTAAAAACGACAATGAATTCATTCAATTGTATCCTTAAAATTCTGATCAATATTTCTCTTAATGAAATGAATGAATGACTAATCCTATCTGCATTTTGGATATCGCTAAGCCTCTTGTTTATTGTTAATATTGTTTGTGGCTTTATATATGAACACAAATAGAATCAAACTAAATATCATGTTTCACCCTCATGATTTTCTTTATCTAGAAAGTTTCAGTTGCTCTTTTAGCATTTTTCGTTACTAATTCCAAAAAAAAATGAAAAAGTGTGTTTCTTAACCAAGCAATAAGAGCGCAATTTTTTTATGATAAATCAACAGGAGCATGTAATATTATCGGGGAAAACTTTGATTTTCCAAATCGTAGCGAATTTCGCTTTTAGGCGATAATGTTTCCTTAGATTAACAACTTTTCCTTTTTTTTTTAGAGTTCATAAAAAAAACGTTTCTATATCTGACAAAAACATACTTGAGATGTACTTGAATAGTGTTCTACACAAGGCCAAATTTGCAGCCATCATCTAACGTTTGCCTAGACCACAACCGCCTCATCATAACACCGGCTTATCATATCACCGCTTCACATACCACCGCTATTATGTCGTCGCTTAGCAAGAATCGAACTAGGATGTTACGCTGCACAGAACATTTTATCTTACATAAATGATGTAAAACTTATCCAAACAACACCGTAGCAAAACAACGATGCACTTTCCTTAAAAGAGCAATTATTTGCTCGCTGAGAATGCTTCCTCAACTTGAGGACCTCAAGAACGCTCTTATGATTAAAAAGCTTAATTCCAAACTTAAGTTTTTCTATACTTTAGCGAATGTTTTATATTACTTCGAAACTGTTTGCACTCGATCTTGTGGAGTGGCGTAAATGAAATCTTCGCAACCAATATTCAAACATACAAAGTAGATGTTCATTAAGCAAATATGTTAGATTTACTGACATAAATCATCACAACTGACTTTTTTATTATCTCTTTCAACAGGACGAAAGTTCATACTCGTCTGATCCGTTTCATTCAGCTAACGGGAGTCCGCATTGCAAAGATCACTTCTAAATGCATTAAGGAAAAGGACGTTTACTCGTTTCACCGACGGGAGCCCGCATCTCATCATACATTTTGAGATTTTTTTTCCAGGCGAAGCAAAATAGTTTAAATTTCCTTCATTCAGATATCCTCAATCGACCCGGTTCTTTAGGTGGAAGCCCCATTTCTTAAGAAACGCTTCAACATCGTATTGTTAGCTGAAGTCAACAAAGCGTCAGGTATTCTAAAATATTTCGACTTGCCAGGCGGAAGTCCACTTCTCTCCAAATTGCTTCAACTTTCTTCGGCTGACGGAAATCTACAACACGTCAGGTATTTTCAAACAGCTCAACTTGCCAGGCTGAAGTCCCCATCTCGCCAAATCGATTCAACTTTGTTCGACTGACGGAAGTCCACAACACGTCAGGTATTTTCAATAGCTCAACTGACCAGGCGGAAGTCCTCATCTCGCCAAATCGCTCTAACTTTGTATGGCTGACGGAAGTCCACATCGCGTCAGGTATTTTCAATAGCTCAACTTGCCAGGCGGAAGT
The DNA here is from genome assembly GCF_029784155.1 of Uranotaenia lowii. Lineage (NCBI taxonomy): Eukaryota > Metazoa > Arthropoda > Insecta > Diptera > Culicidae > Uranotaenia > Uranotaenia lowii. The sequence goes on from NC_073692.1 coordinate 139,584,868, forward strand.
CCTCATCTCGCCAAATCGCTTTAATTTTTTTCGGCTGACGGAAGTCCACATCGCGCCAGATATTATCAAGCACATCTAGTTACTGGGCGGAAGTCCTCATCTCGCCAAATCGCTTCAACTTTGTTCGGCTGACGGAAGTCCACATCGCGTCAGATATTTTCAAAAGCTCAACTTGCCAGGCGGAAGTCCTCATCTCGCCAAATCGCTCTAACTATGTTCGACTGACGGAAGTCCACATCGCGTCAGATATTTTCAAGCACATAAATTTTCCGGGCGGAAGTCCTCATCTCGCCAAATCGATTCGACATTTTTAGATGACGGAAGTCCACATCACGTCAGATTTCTTATTCTACAACTCATCAGGCGGAAGTCCACATCTCGCCTCATACCTCATATTCATTCCTGCTGACGGAAGTCCTCATCTCGTCAGGCATCTTCGAACAGCGCGTAGCATTTGGTGCCCAATGCATGGAAGAGAACAGATTCCTATTTACCTTTGCAAATTTCGTTTTACTGGTTTTATTTTCCACATTTTTTTTCCGACATTTTTACACTTGTGCAAAGTTTGTGTTCCTGAATATTTAATTTACACGTATTCTATTTTAATTTATTTAATATTATTACATAATTTTTTCGAGACACTTGCGCAGAAAAAAAAAATTCAAATTTAAGTTCGGGGAAAGTATTCATTGAGCATAATATTCAAAATGGCTACTGAAGCGTTCCGAAATTTTCTTTTCAATATCAGGTTCTCTAAACTATTATAAATGATAAAAATTAAACGATATCTAGCAGGATCGCCAAATGTGCGGTCCAGTCCCGACTAGAGAAGGCTCGGGGAATCTTACCTCGCTCCGTATTCCGGTATTCCGACGGGCGCTGTCGCTGAGGTCCGGCTTGCGTGAGGTGCCACTCGAACTCGCTGGGTGCGTGGGTGAGAGGGCGATTGACGCATGGCGATAGATAAGGATGGCGAGAGGGATGGATGATGACATACTGGGGGGGTAGTCGATGTTCATGTTGGGTTACCGTGTAAACGCTTAAGTTATCTACACAATTAGGAGGATATCCATATATAGCGCTACACACATCTACAGGACGTTGTCCGACTGATTACTTGAAGACAATTAGCGTAACCAATTTCCTATTCTGCTGATGTATTCGTCGAAAGGGTGTTGCATCATGCGAACTTTTGGTTGATCAGGTTGAAAAGTGGGGATGTAATCGGCGGGTCATCTTCGTTCATCAACGGTTTCTTGGCAGTGCTGATGAACATAGACTACCAAGCGTTAATGTGTCCAGGTTTGCGTACGTATTTTTTTTTAATTTGACTGTTTTCCAGTCAATGGAATGGTCAAATCCTGTTGTGTCCAGCTCGATTTGTTGATCCTTCTGTTTTCAACGGCATTCTTATGCTCTTTGAGCCGAACTTTAAATTTACGGCGGTTTTGGCTGATATAAATTGATGGACAACTCTTACATGGAATTTTGTAAATTCCGGATCTCTCCTCTTCTGGAATCCTATCTTTGAATGAAACCAGCCGATCCTTCAAAGTATTCCCACTTTTGTATGCAGTTTTTAATCCATGTTGTAGAAGAATCTTACTTATACCATTAGTTAGTTTCGAATGAAATGGTAGACTTACTCTGAAAGATTCTTCTTTTTCCGGTCTGAATGTAGTTGTATCACTTCTATGTTTTTTTTCGGGCGTGTCATTGTCATATCCATTCTCAATCCCGGTTTCGTATATTTTTGCTTTGCCTCTTCAAACTCGGACTTCTCCATCGGAATATGATACAACCGTTGTGCCATAGAGTGGAAGGTGGCTTGTTTTTGAGCCCCAAAATGATTCGAGTCGACCGTGATGTATCTATCAGTTGGTTGGGGGGTACTTGGCGGAGTTCTAAATATCTTCGTAGGCTGTCGAGAGCATTGGAAGTGTGGGCGCTGGGGAAAGTGCGGATACGCCAAATGAAACCTGAAATTCGCCTCGACGCACTTTGAATCCTTTTAGGTGTTCCACTTGCTCAACCGAATTTTTTACACTTTTTCCGTGAGTCACCGGGTACTTCTTTATTTCCTCTACCAACCAAGCTGCCATTTTTTCCGTGGGTGTACAAATATTGGACAAAATTTAATTTTTTTCAAATCATGATCCCAAAAAATGTGAAAATGTGGCGTGAAAAACGTACTTTTAAATCAATGAATCGCCAAAATAGCTCAAGTCACATTTTGGCACATGTTTACAAAAATTTGGCATTTTTTTTTATTTTTAGATCGTTTTTCAAACTTTTTGTCAATTTGAAATTTCCCTGATTTTCTAGCATTTATATTCAGAAAGCCGATTTTATATTACTTCTAGTGGTGGAATTACATATGCGATGCGATAATTAACAACAATATGAAAAACAAAAAAGTGAAATACTTTCTAAATATTCATGCGTTAGCGCAAACTACCGCTAGCAGCTGTTGTTCTTTTACAAATTGAGTGGGACTGGACGGCAAAAACGACCAAATCATAAGGTGGTTCGTATCAGTTGAGTATTGGAACGCAGCCTCCACTCCTTTCTATCTGCGCCAAAAACGCTGAACCTACTGAAAATCAGCTTCCTTTGAAAATTCGTCAAACATTCTGCGGTCCGTATTTTGATAATCTAAGAGTGCAAAAATGTGCCAAATAAATTCAGCTTTACACTCGTCTTTTCAAAATTTATCTGCTGTTATTTAAACAATTCTGACGGATCATTGATTAAAAAGTACGGTTTTAACACAACTTTTTTACATTTCTTGTAGTCATGATCTTTAAGAAATAAAAAAAAATTATGTCCAAGGTATAGATTCTAACTTCAGCTTTCATGGACACTAAGATATTTTTTGAGCATTTCGTATATACATAATATACAGTCTTTTTCCAAAGCATGTATTTTCGGATTTTTATTCTTTGACTTTGAAAAATGAAAAATTGAAGTGTTATTGTTAAAAATTGTCTGAAAAACATACTTGAGTTACATAACATTAAATTTTGTAAAAATCGGTTGGGAAACAAGAGAGTTATAGTGGTTTCAGTCAGGAGTGTCAAATTGACACTCCAGGGGCTGTAACGGGTAAAATATGAGGGACGGATGAGAGTTAAAGCATTTTTTTTTATTCAACTGACCAAAATGTGTACCTTGAGTGGAATTTTAAAAAAAAATCAATGCTTTCAGAAGATGCGGGTTTTTGTGCACTTAAACTTTGCTGAATAAAGTTGGTTGTTTGTATCATTGTATGAATGGATATTGTATGGATATTTTTGCATAGAATGTATCAAATTTCTCTTACCAAATAACTACTAAAAAAAATCAAAATTTAAAGAAACCATCAGAAGACCATAGTCAAAATTATAGCTAAATCTGATAACGGGAAGGAATTGCACTGAATCTCAAGAATGAAAGGGATTCTGAGACATTGTGTTCTGAAGAAGCATAAAACACTGGTTTTTCATAAATTATTTTCTCTTTGCCAATAGATCGCTTATTTACGTTAATTTTATTAAAATTTTTATATAGACTATCATTTCACCTGAAGACTGCAACTGGATTGGACTTAAAACAAAAAAGTCAAAACGATCCATAGATTGTTTTATGAACAACAAACTTTGTTCAGCAAAGTTTAAGTGCTCCAAAATCCGCATATTTTGATGCCATTGGTTTTGCTTTTTTATTCCAATGATTTAAAAGATTTGAATTTAACATATTATCTACGTTTTTCCGGCATTTTATGATTTGATTCGAATTTTCCTTCGGAATCAGATACAAAGAATCTCGTTTGGCAACCACGATGCGTGTTGACTGTTTGATTCGGTACCACAAGCCATCCCAAGCCAGCGACCTAGCGCAACTTGGCCGGTCTTGCTAGTCTTGTTCGGTAAGTCGATCAGACCGGTTCGTCGCCTATCTGCCTGTTTTCGGTCGTTTAAGTCTCTCTTCAGGAAAGAAAAAAACAATCACGCGCATCTTGGCCTGCGCTTGAGGGGGTGCTTCCAGTTGATCGTGGGTGTAACAACAGGGTGGCTCAAAGTTTCTTAATGTGAAGGAAAGAGAGAAAAAGAGGAACCTCTCTCGGTTTATCAACAAAGTGCAAAGTGAATCAAAGTGTGTGCGAGGGATTGGAGTTAGTGAGGCCGCCGAGCCAAATTTCCAATCTACGACCGACTAACGACGACGACCATTTGGTTCCGGTCCTTGGGGGGAAAATTTGAAAATTATATCCATGAATTGGTCTGGCTACTGGAGCTGCTGCTAGGTGACCGTCTTGTGGTTTCCGAGAAGAGCAGGAAGCAGGAAGAAGCAGGAAAGGGGATTTGGCACTGGAAGACGACGACGATATCTGCAGGCAGCTGCTGTCCCGGTTTAGTTTACGGTGCCCCGGGGCCAATCCGGCCTGTACGATCGCACGGTGTCATTTCGGTGTCATCCCTGGTGCTACTAGGTTTGTTATTTTTATGATTTTTATAGGTTTGGTGCTGCTGTTGTTTTATGTGCTGGCGCGTGTTCATTTGGGAAAAAATATTAATGACAAAATTAACTGTGTTAAATTTGAACTGCACGAACATTAAGACATAAGTGAGAGTAGGAAAAGTATCATATTACGGAAGTGTTTTGCTAGGAAGCAAAAAGAAGTTGTGCAGTGATTTTTTTGATTAAAATACTCAAGCGATATTTTATGATCAAAATTTAAAACTTGTTTTAATACTGAGCAATACGATCAATAATTGCAAAATATAACAAGCAACGATACTCATTGAAAAATCGATGAAAATAATGGTTTGTTTAGTCGAAAACTTATCAAAAGTACAAAAATAATCTTCAAAACGTTAAGAACTGTAAAAAAGAATAAAAAAATTAAATTCTTAATATAGATTCATCTAACTCTTTTTATTTCCTTTAAACTTCGATCACAAGTTTTCATAAAATCTAACTCTTTTTATTTCTTTTAAACTTCGATCACAAGTTTATGAGTTATCTACAACCTAACGTTCTTTTTGAGGGATGGGTCTTCCTTCACATGGGCTAGCAGTAATATTGTGTCACTTTTTTAGAACTTGGCTCATAGACATAGATTTTTGGGTCTAAATTTTACATTTTTCTAAGACTCTACGGGTATTTTACACATTTTATTTATTTCACACACCGTCTTGGATTCAAATGTTCCACAGACTGATCTTAATATCTAAGGTTCTTAATCCTATGTTTAAACATCGTTTTGGACACATTAAAATCAAACAAATTGTTCTCAACATGAAAACAGCTGGTCAGAGGATTATTCTGTCCGTAAGTAGTGCGGTGCATGCCTAGTGCTAAAAGTTGTCTTCCTCGCAGATGTCTGGATGGTGCAAGAAAGCATACTTCATTAAGTAGAGCTGCACAATCCACGTTGCCGGTAACCAGATCAAACACAAAAAGCCGTTTTAGTTTTACACGTCTAGAAGAGAGGGTTTTTAAATTCATCAACATGCACCGACTCTCATAATCCGGAAGATTGATGGGGTCGTTCCACGGAAGTGACCTGAGAGCGTAACGAATGAAAGATCGCAGCACTCTTTCGATTCGAAGACTCCAAGATGTATGGTAAGGAGCCCACACACAAGCGGCGTACTCCAATACACTTCTCACCAAGGAACAGTACACAGCTTTAAGAGTGTATACATCCTGAAAGGATTGTGAATTGCGCCTAACGAATCCAAGAACATAGAAAGCCTTCGCTGTGATGGCACTGATATGGTCGCCGAACGTTAGTTTTTTATCAACGATGACGCCCAGATCATTCATGGAGCTGACTTGATCGATGCTGGTACCGTTGATACTATACTCGAAGCAGACATTGGACAGACGGCGACTAAAAGTTATGGACTTGCATTTTTTTTTTGTGTTCAACTGCATCCCATCACAGGAGAAGCTCGTCGATGTCAGGTTGAAAAGCGTGACAGTCTAGAGCAGATGAGATTATTTTGTAGATCTTAAGATCATCAGCATATAGCAGCATATAGGATTTCAGACGGAAAGTCAGGTCGTTCACAAAAAGAACAAACATCAAAGGGCCTAGAATACTGCCTTGCGGGACACCCGAGGTCAAATCAAAAATACGCGTGCGATCTTGACAGACGCTCTTCGATCGGTCAAATACGATTGAAGCCATTTGGTAATCCAAGGAGGAAGACCCATGTGAACCAGCTTTTCAATGGCAAGTCGATGAGGAACTTTGTCGAAAGCCTCACTGAAGTCAAAGTAGACTGCATCCACTTGTCGACGCTTCTCGATTTCGGTTGATAGGTAGTTAGTGTAACACATCAGATTTGACACTGTGGATCGCTTCTTAAAGAATCCGTGTTGATAGTCAGAGATCAAGTGACGAGTGGCGTTACAGAGCGCCGAGTGAACCATGCTCTCAAAGACTTTGGCTATGCAACACAGGATTGAAATTCCTCGGTAATTTTCCACGGAATTACGACAACCGGATTTATGTATCGGAGTCATGGCCGTAGGAACGGGGGGGGTTTTGGGGGTTAAACCCCCCCCATGAGGGTCCAAAAAAGCAAGCCGGCTATTCTAATCTACACTCAAAATTTTAAATTCATAATCAAATTATTATAATAGAGCAAAGATATTCAAGAGTAACTATCTGAACTAAAAACTAATACCAAAACCTCAAAACCCCATTTCAAGTTCAAAATTCTGCTACAGTTTTTCAAAATTTTCTCACTTGTTCATAGAATAAGGTTGTCAGATTTTTTTCAGCCCGTATCCGGGCCGGACAAATCCGGGCTGTTTTATATAAAAACCTGGCAAAATCCGAGTATTTGATTTCAAAATTGTCGACCAAATCCAGGCAAAAACCGGTCAATTTTGATCAAAACCTAGGGGTTGCTCATCAAACTTAAGTTTCAACCAAACTTAAGTTTGATTTAAACAATTCTTAAGAATGAGAATAAAAAAAATCGGGCTTTTCCAATGAAATCTGGGCAACCGGGTCGGACCGGACTTTTCCCAAATTTAATATTAAATATCCGGGCCAATTTAAACGGAACCGGGAATTTTGGCAACCTTATCATTGAAATTCAGATCTTAAAATAAATTTTTTAATTAAACCCGTTTTGGAAGTTTTGGGTCCATATTCCCATAACAAAAATTGTATTTCGACATATTTTGGTATTTCTGATTTTATAAGTTTAGAATTCTTGATTTTCAGTTCGAATAATCATAAGAAATTAGGAATGAAAAGCTGCTTTGAAATCCTTGTTCGAATTCGGTTTGCATTTCATATCAAATTTGAATCATGTTTTTCGAAGATAAAATGAATTTTCAATATTTGAATAATAGTTTTCAGTATATGGAAAAAGAAGAAATTTGTTTTATATTCAAATTCGAAGCTCTTGAACTTTATTCTGACACAAAATTTAAACATTTAAAGCTTCTAAGTGGCGATCCAAAATTGAAAACCAGATTCTGATTCATCATTCGAAATTCACATTTTAAATCAGATTCACAAAACAGATTAAAAATTTAAAATTGAAATAATGAATTAAGATTAAACCAGCACTACAGAATTCAAATAATAGATTCATGAATGAGGGCTCAGAGATTTGGCTCATCAAAATTTGATCTGGAATTAAGATTCAGAAAAACGTATTTTATGTATATTTCGGAAATCGTTTAGAAATTCAGAAACAGATTCAAATTTCAATTTTTGAATTTATGTTTAGAACTCAGAAAAAGATTTAGCTTGTGAATGAGTTTTTCAATCAACATAAAATTGTTGAGAAATTCAAAAGAACATAAACAAAAAAATTTGCAATTCAATTTCCAGATTTCAAAGATTTTAATCAGAATTCAGCTGAAAATCACAAATTTAAGTTAATTTTCTAAGTTTTGATTCATGCAAAATATCCCAAATTATATTTAAAAAAACATCATTCACAGGATTTTTAGTACGGAATTGATTTTTTATGAAAAATATTGCCTGTTTAAGAAACATGTAGGGTGATTTGCCAATCGTTGTCCCCTAACCCATTGTTGCACAGCATGACTTAAATTATCAATATTTCGGCTGTTTTTCAACTTTTCCTCAAAAATAAAACTGAATCATGTAATTCGGAATGTTTTCTGATGAAATGAGGCCTTTGTGATATTTTCTGCTGGTAAGTGTGTTTTATACGACAGTTTTAATTTTTTTTGGTTTTTTCGCGCAGTTTTTGTGCTAATTGTTAACAAAAACCTTAACATTCCTTCTACGGCAAATAAGGTTTTACGTCAGAACAAAACATTTTTTGTATCAGTTTTCTATACGAAACGTTTGTTAGGCAATTTTAACACCATGATTTTGAAAAAAAATTTGATCCATACTTAACCAGAAAATATGTTGGATCGTGCAATAATTGGTCCGCTCAATCTTTTCCTGCCCCATTGTTGTACATAATTCCGCTGCAAAATTTGTTTGGAAGTTTCAAATTTATAAATACGTATACCTCCAACAACTTTGTTTGGTTGTTTTTACAGCTAAAAATAGCAATAAAAATTTTGGAAGCGATTGATTAAGTCCTTAATTATAACAACGTGCTCTGAATAAGTATGGTGGCTTGTACGGAAAATCCAAATTTTCATTCAAAAACCATCATACTGTACTGAAAGTTCAAAAAACATAATTTTGTATTTTTAAAATATTTTTTGGTTCTTGCAATACATTGCATGTGAACAAAAACTAAACCTAACTTGTACCCCAGAAATGATATTCGTTGTCATACAAAAAATTCAAAAAAGGGATTTTTTTTTTAATTTTAGTGTTTTGACAGCTAATTTGAAAGCTGTTAAGCCGGATGAAAATAAGAATCGCATTATACTGCTTTGTACAGCCAATAAGTGTGATGATTTAAAACTTTCGTAAAAACATGTCATAAAATTATTGAAAGCTTCAGAAAGCAAATCCTGCAATTTTACAATACTTTTGAATGAATTACGATTTCAATAATTCAAAGACACTTTCTATATCCAAAAGTTTATTTTTTCTACCATCAAATCTTAAAAATGAAGTTTTGAAATTATTTAACTCGTTGAAAAAACTTATGTATGTATGAAAGTTGGGCAATTTGCATTGTCTGAAAAGTGTCTAAGTCAACTCAACTGCATTGACTTTGAGAGACAACTTTTTTATCAGATTTATTTTGAAATCCTTTATCGCGACCATTTACTCAACATTTTATGGAAAGAATCTAAAAGCTGTTCTGAAAAAATCTGTTTCTCCGATTTCGTGTCAACAAATCTAAAAGAATTTTATTCCATATCAACAGTGATCCCTTTGATATTGTTATTAATATTGTCAGAATATTGTACAGGAGGAAAACTACGACCCTTAATCCCAAAAACTAGAAGTCGAAGGTTGGAAGACCCGAAATATTACTTATCTAGCGTGCAATTTTCTCAGGAATTCAAATCTGCCGTCGAGCTGCCGTCACTGGAGACATCTATGTGAAACTTTATTTGGCTTTAATATAACTTTTTGAAAAAAAAAATTCTTATACAAAATTGTAAATCATGAGCATAAATCAATCAAACGATCTGAAACTTTGAGCGTGGTTGTGTCCATTTTCAAGTTTTAAATTGAGATTCGTTATGTAAAAATCGATCGACTTCCAAGCGAGTCCTTAAACATTTGTTTTATAAAATCGCATCTTCTTCATAGGGGTAAAAGGGGGCAAAACAGATCACGTTCTCTAATCTTTTCGCCTAAGAATAGCCACTTAAAAATTAAGCATTAAATACCTTTCAGTTCATTCTATGGGATTTTAAAGACATAAAACTTTATGTTGGTAGGACATATAAAGAAAAAGGCTCAACACTGGGCAAATTAACACTCCACTCAAATGGCTGCAGGTTAATTAAAAGGTGATTTTGAGTTTCTGAGAAAACTTCACATGTGATAAATGCTTTTCCAGACACTCAAACTGGCTGCTTTGTGTTTTTTTTTGCCGAATTGGAATTTGAAAGTGCATTGGACGGTTTATATGGAAGTACCCACCCCCCCCCCTCCCCCTCATAAGGGGCCGTCTAAAAACTAGATTGCATTTGAACTAGAAGTTCACATAATAAGCTTTCGTAACAAATATCAGCCTATTCGACCTCATGGTGACTGATTTTTAAAATGTGCAACAATTGGAAAAACCGGGCAACATTATGCTCGACACAAAAGTTGCCTGTGCAACTATTGGGCACAGACAAGCTGTTTTAAATGATTTTTTAAATTTTTATGTCACTTTTTTCAAACACTTGAACTTTTGGATCTAGTTGATCAATCCTGTATGAGTGCATCGACAAAAAAAAATCGAGTGAATTTGGTTGAAATGACTAAAATACAGCATAAACACCAAAATCATATGCTTAGGTGTGCAACGATTGGCAAATCACCCTACTTGATCTTCACCTAAAAAATCTACACAAATTTTCTTATTTTTTCGGTGTATTGTTTAACATTATTAATTTTGCAGCTTTTTTCAAAGCCAAACTTCAAACTAAAATCATAAATTTAGTTCAAGTTTGCATCAAGCAAATTTGATTCAAATTTCTTTTTGTATCTCTTACTGTTTTTTTTTTTTTTTGAAAAAGTTTATTTATTTTCATCAAAGGTTAGAATCTTGGAATTTGCAAAAGAGTTTAGAAAATTGGGCTTGTTTGATTTGAGTATAGAATAAGTTTTTTTAAAGAAATTGAAGGCTACCCTAAAAAGAACTTATGAAACAACATATGAACAAATGAAATAACTTTGATCTACCAGACTTTTAAACAAATTCAAAAATTTTAACCATCGATGAAAGCAAATTTCATATTTTGTTTCTAGAGGTTTCATTAAAAAAAATTAGCTCACCCTTTAGGCTAATGACCACTTTTCTGAAGTTGCTTTTTTAAGGTTTTATTAATGACACTTTACTATCCTTATGGCATTCGTGTCTTCTCTTAAGTTACAATTTCATACGAAAACTTTTAATGGGTACTTAAAAATAAATAATCATATAGTAACAAACATAATTTGTTTTTATTTTTTTTATTCGTGTGTTTTTAGTCAAAAAATCATAGGTAAAAATTAGTCACCAAAACCCCCCCCATGAGTCGGTTCTTCTTACGGCCCTGATCGGAGTTATCGAGGTGGTCTTCCATATGGCAGGAAACTTCCGTTCGTGAAGAAAACGATTGAAGAGCAGACAAATAGGCAGCTTCAGTGATTCTGCACATTCCCTCAAAAATACTGGTGGAAGTAGATAGGTTCCAGGACCTTTTTTGACGTTCAGCTTTTCCAATTCTGATAGAACATCACGTTGCGTAAAGTTCAAGGATGGTAGCGTAATGTCATGCGTAAGAATGCCCTGTCTACTCGCATCAGAAAGTTCAGGTGAATTGAGATTGTTCACCCTGCTGAAGAAGTCGGCAAACAGATTGGCCGATTCCTCAGAAGAATCTGCGGACAATTCGCGGTACTTCATTTGCTCAGGTATACAGTTGCTTAACTTGCGGTTCTTCACAAACGTCCAGAAATTAGATGGGTTGTCCTTCAGGTTTAATTCTATTCGGTCGTCATAAGTTTTTGATTGAATGATATTGATGTTAATATAAGCAAACAATTTTCTATATAAGTCTGGCAGTACCCTACTTAAGTTCAGGTCGAACTCGATTCTTTTTTCGGAACGGATAATCAAATCTGTCCGATAATAGAGTCAGAAAATTTCACCCACGGAAACTTTATTTTGATTTTTCCTGATTGTGACACAAGGATTTAAATGCTTTTCAAAAGTACACTTTCAGTACCGTTCATAATACTATAGAAACAAGATGCATGCATACTCAAACTTCAACTTTGAACTTTTGTAAAGTTTTGATCTGATAATTGTTTTCGTTGACAATTTTATTTAAATTTAAAATAATTAACTAACAACCAATTATCTGAAAATATGTCATTTCTTAAATTGGGTTCCTGAATGAGAAATAACAGTTCTACGAAAATTTAACTTTTTAGCCTCTACCATTTAAACTGCAATATTTCATAAATTAGGCAACGCTGATTATTGAAATTTTTACAGTGATTTCTCAAACATCGAACTTTTAGTGTCAAACTTTTTAAATCAATTAGGTTCAAGATAACGCCCCGTAAATATTTCAAGGTTCAGCTGAAAATGCGATTTCTTAAAAATTTTGGACGGTTCTTTGCGTATGAAAATAATATTTTCTATCCAGCAACTAGTAAATCAGTTTTTCAATTTCTTTTCTTAAAATTACAAGGTTCTGATTTCAAAACACGAATCAATCATTTGATTCTTTTTCCTTTTTTTCAAATATCATGGAAATTGTTGAACTGAGCGCCAGAGTTCTACGACGAGGAATATATCAGATGATAGTTATCAGAGAATGACAAATATGAATTCAACAAAAGTTGATGGAGCAAAGAATTTTTCAAGAAAAAGATGCTCAAATTAACGAGATGAATGATCAAGATTATGAAGAGTGTTTCGAATGTCAATGATGTCAATGATTCTTTATTCTATGTTGGCGATAATACATTTTTTTTCGAAATCGTTTGCCAATATGAAAACAATTAAGGTTGCAGAAATTGCGAAGAAATATTTAAGAAAATAACCTTGAACTTCAAGAATGAAAGCGCACAAATTTATTATTTTGTTAATTTTTTTCTTAATTTTTAAAAGCATTAACTACAAAATGAAGGCCAAATTATTGTGTAATTATTTATTTTCAATGTTGAAAAAATCACGAAAAAAGATTAAACGGAACAAACGAGTCCGCCCTGTAATTATTATAGCATAAACTACTATTGTCATCCACTCATCTCATTGAAAATGGGGATCTAGATTTTTAAAAAGCTTCCTATAATTTCACGTGAGGAAAAATATAAAAATTAAACAGAGGTGATTCATTGGAATTAATGGCTGTCTTGTATTGTTTTTTCAACCAATTGATGCATGCTGTTTTTTTAAATGACTATAGGTAAATTTCAGAAAGAAAAAAAAGTAAATTCAGCATTTTAAAAAGAACAAATTGTGACAAATTTCCATACAAACTTGAGACTTGTTGAGCGTTCCCATAGATCAAATTAATCTTGGCAGATTGCCTGGCTTTTGAAACAAAATTAAAAAAAAATTTGTCTGGCCTGGTTGTCTGATTTTTGTTGAAAAAAATCTGGGTTTTACCCGGTTTCATTCTATTTAATTTCCAAATTTAAAAAAAAATGCGTTTGAAACGAAATTTGTTCTAGCAAATTTTTGAAAATAATCATAGAAGGTTTTTTGAAGGCATAAAATACGATTAATGCTGATATATTTTTACTAAAAAATTTATTTTTTCAATCCTTTTTTTAATTGTTGTTCAGTTATTCCTGGGTTTTGATCTAATTTGACCGGATATTGCCCGGTTTTTTGTCAACAATTTTGAAATCAAATGCCTGGATTATGCCTGGTTTTTATGAAAACTAGCCCGGATACGCGTTTAAAAAAATTCTGGCAAACTAAAGTTAAACCAAATATGCTGAAATTCGGCAAGATGCCTTCTGACAGATGAAGAAACGATTTGAGCTCCCAACTTTTCAATACCGAAACGTATCTTTATTTTTGGACCATCCTTACAAACTGATCTTATATTAAACTGAATTTCATGTTTAACAGCTCCATGAACGTTTCCCAGCAAACATTTTTGTAGGTATATTTCTCAGCAACTTTGTTATACGTTTCATATACATTATAGAATGATCGTATGAAACTCGAAAAAACAGCATTTACCTACCAAAGTGGAGGCAATATACATACAAATTTTTAACTTCTGGCTAAAGCGATAAGAGTATACGATTTCGACATCATATTCATACATACTGGAAGAATGCAAGAGAGCACAAACTTTTTCCTCTCAACGCATGCGAACCGTTGCCAGCGACAATATTTGCTGCCTCTGTCATTGGGCATTTCTTGCAAATACACCATCTGATTTTTAGCAATCTGGTTGCACTGCTGGTCGCGAAGAGAACAACAAAGCTGTTCTCTCTTTTGACCCATGCGGGAGAAAAAAAGTAGCTTTATCGTCTTCAAAATCCGCAAACATGGCGGACTTTTAATCATATCCGATACACTATTAATTTTTTTTGAGTAAATTTATGTCAAATTGGATGCACAAAATGAAGCATTTTTTTTGACGTAAATTATGACCCATCAAACATTTATGAAGGTATAACACAGGAACAACAGATTTATTCAAACAAATATACCAGATGAAAAGATTGTATTAAACTTACCAAAACAGCATATAGCTACAAAATTGGAGGCGATATATCTACAACGACAAGATTCTAACGATTCGATTTTCCCACAAAAAGCAAAATAAACGAAAAAAAATTTCACCGACCGAGATTTGAACTCCAGTCCTCCGAGTTGGCTGTCCGATATCTTACCTCGATGCCAACTCATCAACTGATATGATACACACTATAGCTCTATGGGTGAGATTCTCTTTTTATGAGAGGAGACCGGAAAGAATGTTAATTGAAGGACCGCCCATTTATCGTAAATCAGTTTACTCTAATCGTAAATATTGTATTAGCAAATTCTCAACGTTTTGGAGACATATTTACGAATTGACTAAATTGCTATCCGATTCAACTTTTTTCAGGCAAAGCTTGTCGTAAATGAATGATGGAAAATAACTCAATACCCACGTGTTTACGATGGTTATTGAAAATGTCATAATATTCGATTTGGATTATCATTTCTAATACAATTTCATGTTAGCGCTACAGAAATTACATAGCGTTGAGCAAAATTTGGGTGGAAAAAGCATTTGGAGACATACATTTCTGGAAAAATAAATTTTCTTGGACACAAACTTCGGGAAATTTTCACAGTTTGCAGATGACTATCAAGTTCACGCTATTTTAAATTTCAATAATTGAAGTTACAGAAAGCTTTTGCACTATTCCAGTTATTTGAAACATAAATTACGTTTAATATTTAACTAATATTCTTATAAACTGTGAAATTTTACTAAAATTATGTCCATGATTAATTATATCGCTTAAAACTTGTGCCTCCGAAAGCTTATTGTATGAAGTAATGTGAATAAATCTTAAACATTTTTATCCATCCAATGTTAGTATTTGAATTACTGTTTGTGTTGATTGATTATTTGGAAGGAAATTACTTCTTTAAGTAGTTGTTTTCGATGATCAGTGATGCAATTTCGTGATCGTCGACTGTTAGGTATTGATTAAAAAAATTGACATGCATTAGAAATTTTAGCAAATCACGAAGATGGTTTAACTGATTTTTATTTATCGTTTTTTTTTTTAATTTAAGTTTCAATTTTTTACAATTGATGAAATTTTTGGATTTAGTTCGTTAAACCACATAATCTAGAATTTTGATTAAGTGGTTTAACGAATTAAATCCAAAAATTTAAGTTATAAAAGGAATGACATGGATACAAAGGATCACTATAACTTATGATGACTTTTTATCAAAGTTGCTAGAAATATACTACACATTGCATGTTGTTTTTGCAATTCAATGAACAAATTAAATTCTGTTGACTTGAGATTTACATTATAGGCTTTGCCTATAAACCACTTTGAGTAAAGTAAGATAATATATCAAGAGCCTTTTTAGATCAATTTTTTTAAATTTTTTTTCGAGTGCAGCCAAACTGCGCGAATTCGGAAAGTATTTGAAAAATTAGGCCCTTTGACCTCCACCTATATTTGGGTATTAAAACCTTGCTGATCCTAAACGCCTCTTACATAATTCCTTATGTTATGAAAAGATGTAGGCAATCTATTCAAATTTAGTGATAAATTTATTTCTTTCATTCAATGTTTTTATGATGTGCGAGTATACCGAATGATTTTTCGAATTTCAAATTACACCGGTGGTAAAACGCAAATTTCGTTATAACATTTATCAAATTTTGGACTGAAATCAAAATTCTGGAATCCGAAAAAATCTATGAATAATCAAGCAACTTAACAATAACTTTGAAGCTTGTTTTTTTTTGTAAAGGATCACCTGGACACCTGCACTTCTCTCTCTGATCATAAGCGCCTCAATTGTGTATCCGACGCATTTGAGTTTGACAATGCTCAAAAAAGCCGAACAGACTGAATAAAGACAACTTAAGATTAACATTTAACACCCAGTTCCAAGATGGGAATCGAACCCATGGCATCAGTTGACTAGCGATTACAGTCTTAGCACGCTAACCACTCGACCACCGAGACGTACATTTCTTCTGAACTCTAGGATGTATAAAGCTATTCGATGTCCACACTGTGCGATCAACATTTCGATTCCTGAAGTTTCAAATGCAATTCCAGAACGCGTATTAGTATGCTTTTGATAATCTAAAAAAAATTAATACTCAAACTGTGGTTCAATTTGGAAAAAAACATACAGCTTTTGTTTAAAAATTATGAAACATGTCAAAAAAATCTTTTGACCCATTTCAAGGAACTAGCCCCCAAGCTCCAGATCCTTTTTTTAGTTAGAATGAAAAATTTTACACATATGTTATTATGTTAAGATAAACGTCAACTTAAATATTAGCAATTTACTTAACAAAAAATGGAGAAAGTGGCGCGTCAGCGCTGTTTAGTGACGACAAAACTTATATCATTCACTATTTCTTTAAATCTTGACCAGGGAAAAAACTTTTGATATTAAAATGAAGAAGATTGACAGTGGAGATAAAGTTATTTTTCATGTACTCTACCAAATTACAAGTTATTTTCCAAAATATGTTCTAAAACTTTTTTGAGTAATGAAAATAAAATCCTTTACCTTATTGGTTTTCAGTGGTTGATTTCAAACCACAGGAACCTTTTACTGATGACAATGAAGTAGCTGGTCTCCTAATAATTCCGTCGATATTTGTCATCTCTCTAAGCATCAACTGCATATTCGTTACTACTGGTGGTTGGGATTTCTGGGATAACATCAACGGGTTTAAAAGGCATTCCTAGTCATCCAGTTGAAACAACTGTTCGATCAAATTCATAAATGAGCAAAATTGAATTCAATTTTGTTAAATGTTTAAGTAACGGAAACACGAGTAATTAACTGAGTGTCACAGAAATGAATCAAAATTCATCGTACCTTGGACTATGTTTTTGGAGGACAAGTTTGTTGACAATTACCGAATATTTTCGATAGGGCGGAATTGAGGGCAGTTGGGTGGGTTGATGTCCATTTCGACAAACTGCACCCCGATGTCCCGTTATCACTGTAGTACCTTTTTGCTGTAGTGGAAGCTTGCTAAATCTGGCCAAAACGTTATTTGTCCTTTGTGAGATCTTATGTACGGAAGAATACGTTTTTTCAGGCACTGTTCCTTGAACATCTTGGAGTCCATGGTCTTGTTTGTCACAAAAAGCGGGGTTTTTTTCGCCCGCAGCTGCAAATACCTTGCCAGATCAAACACTTTCTTGCAAACTTACCGGCAAAAACGAATTTTGACTTGCCGGGGACATCACCCCGACCAGTGACTTAAAACAATTTTTGGCCAGGAAGCTGTCCAAAATCCATCTTCCATCTGAAAAAAAAAACTGAGAAACTGGTACCGGATGACACTGTAAAGACTTTGATGGCGAGCATCAAGTGAAAATGCATTCAATTTTACAGTCAAGGCTCTTTCGATTAACTTTTCTTTTGATTTTTGAAGTAAATATATGTATAAAACCACCCTAAAGCTTTGATATGATTCTAAACGTTACAAAAAATGGCATGGTATTTTCAGTGTCGCAATAATTCTGTGTTCGTCATTTAAATTAAAGGGAGGAGTAGAGTAAATAGGCATACACCAGGTATGCCGTTCGATTGCATTTGCGTGTATTAGTTTGCGAACGTGAATGACTTCGAATTACTTTTTAAATTCTGTTGAATTGCTAAATATTACTTTAAATATTAAATATTTGTGTATTATAATACTTTTCAGCGGTAAGAATTCACTTCAAGAAAGCAACATTTTAAGCCTTTACAAATTTATCTTTGTCATTAACAATAAAACTTTTGAACAACTTACTTTGTGCTTTGATGTTCCAACATCGAGAACTCCAGAGCCGTACAGATTCGGAAAATCTTTCGAAACCGTCTGTCCAGAGTCACCGAAATAGAATATGACGTATCGATGTTACAGACCTGGTAGCGCGCTGATTCCTCACAGCCTTGATGATGAACATTTGGAACTCATCTGTATGGAAATGTCTAACAGTATCCCGATTTCATAATGCTCCAATATCGAGTACAGGATCTGCGTGCGTATATGAATACGAACCTAAAACTTCAATATTTTAATGGTCTATTTTTTGTTATGAAAGATTTCAATATTAAACTCACCTGTTCCCGTAGAAATCTTACCTTTAATAGGGTAATTGTTTGTCAACTTTTTTCTTCCTTTGCTGAATAAAACACTTCGGTTATGTTAACAAAAATATAACTTTTAAGTCTTTATTAATCTCAGCAAAAATCCAACACATCACAGTCACTTGTATTGGATCGGCAACCGTGAAAGTGCAGTGAAATGGTTAATCCGCCTTACACACTTTCATCTCGTTCCGGCCGGGTTAAGCCATATGCCTTTGTATATGCGCGCGACACTTTGCCGCCAATTTAGCCCCCCAGATGGCAATGGAGAAGCAATTCCCTTATAGCTAAATATGTAGGCTGGTTCGGATATTCAAATGAGGGTGCCATTACGGCTGACTTTCAGCAACACAATTTTCAGAGCACGCGGCGCTTCGATGACGCCGCCGTTATCTTATAATGGCAAGTGTTTCGATTCAGTGAATTGGGAGATTGGCGTCTATAATCTGAAGATTCTACATGCGGGACCACACCGGCAAAAGCCATTTTATTACCTGGTAATTATCTCGTGATGATATCGCTAGACTTTCGAGAGATAAGTACTCCGCAGAGGAGTAGATGCGATCATGGAGGATACGCTTCATGACAGGCTACAGATGGAGCTGATCGATGGTTTTCTTTCAGATGTTTTAAATGAATTAGTTTTTATTCATAAGCAGGTTTAAAATAGTTAAGAAGCTTTAATATCCTGAATTCAGTTTAAAATTTTTAAACAGCATCGAAATGATTTTAAAATTAACAAAGCAATAATCGAAAGAAAACTTTTGAATGGAAGTTAAAATTGAGAAAATGTCATTCCTCTACCTTGTACCAATTAATCAGAAAGCCTATGTTACAATACCCCAAAGCTGATTGAGATCAGAGCCCATATTTTATATGCACACAAATCAATTAAAATTCTTCTAGAAACGGCACAATTCGGTAGGCGACACAAAGAAACCCATATCTCAACCGTATTGTTGGTGGTTTGTTTTTCTTTCCGATTCTTCTTTTGCCACCGCGTTGAATGGATCCATTTCACTGCTCCATATTTTATCGGCGCTCGACTAGCGGCCACCATAAAAATAAGATTTCCTACGGAACAAATGTAAGGCAAGCAAGCTTAAGGGACCATAAATTTTGCAAAAGCATAAAACCGATGTTAGATGCCAATCCGAAACATCAGGGGGATTTATCTGATAGGATGTTTGTGCTTGCTTGAAACTGTGTCATAGGCACCGGATGGGAAATTCAGTTGATCTTTAGAGAATATGGTAAATGATCTTGAGTGGAACTTTTTACTTTTCCTAAGGTCTAGGCAATCGTTTTTTATGATTCGTATCGAAATGTCGCAAAAACATTTTTTCAAGATCGTCTCAAATGACAAAATATTTTTCATTTTTACTAAAATCTATGAAATGAAAAAAAGATTTCAAAACCTTAGAAAACATGCACCTTTTCTGCTGAAATTTTCACCAATCTATGCTGACTTTGAACATATTTTAATAAAACCCTTGACCATTATGAGCCGATTCTTAATGCTTTAAATAGTAGAGAAACTTATAAAAAAGAATTTTTCGGGTTTTTGTAACACCTTTTCCATCAAAATATCAATTAATTGCGTAATTTTTAAGGTTAAAAAATGATCTTGAAATAAACTTTATTTGATTTTGAGCGTTAAGGCTTAATTTTCTCGTATGTTAGGATAATGTGCCGTCATTAAGCTCACCCTCAATCTGATTTGGCACCTTAATATTGTTTTATATCAGCTTAAGGGACAGAAAAGATGTAAAATTTAGTTCGAACCAAACCAAAGATAACTTTAATTGGTGTCACAGCGTACCAAACCAGGCACATAAGAAGTTATGATTTTTTTTGGTACAAGAAATGTTTTTTGATTAGGAAAGCTTTCATGCATATTTTTTGGCATAATTCGAGAACTTGTTAAGCCAATAAAGTATAGTTTTAATTTCATAATAAGAATCAATCTTCATTTCCACTGCCATTATTACTTGAACTTTAAAGCTTTTGAGTTTTGAATGGATTTCCTAAATATTAAATTTTTGGCCAATCAAAAATCTAAATTTTTACTTTGAATAAGAAAACTATGATAAGATTTTTAATATAAACTGATTTTTCCCAACAAAAATATAAAATAGACCCAATTCATCATTAACATTCAATGAAAATAAAAAAGAAAGCATCATAGAAATGCATCGCAGAACTTTTGAATTTAGCCGCCAACCGTGGCCTAGAGGATAGCATTCAAGTCTTCTAAGCCAGAGGTCATGAGATCGAGTCTCGGTCACGGCATACATAGTACTCTTTCTGTGGGTTGATGGTATTAGCATTAGTAAAATGCTAGCCATTATTTCTTTGAAAGATGTACGCTTTAGTCTTAAATAGAATTTAGATCTCTTCAAAGAAAAATGAAGTTTCACTGGGATTCTATATGTGTGTGTTCGAATATAAAAACATATACATAATATAAAAACAAATCAGATTTTTTTTCTCAAAAACATCTTGGTTAAGAGCAATTTACAATTTTTGTATTACTGACTTTGACGTTACCTTCAAAAGTTGTTCGGCGCACATTCTAAAAATCATTCAATTTTACAAACGAATTGAATTTTTGAAATAAAAACTAAAATTTGAGTTTAGAAAATCGATTGATACTGCGAATAAAAGTGAAAATT
Organism: Uranotaenia lowii; assembly: GCF_029784155.1. Taxonomy (NCBI): domain Eukaryota; kingdom Metazoa; phylum Arthropoda; class Insecta; order Diptera; family Culicidae; genus Uranotaenia; species Uranotaenia lowii. The sequence continues at coordinate 139,605,971 of NC_073692.1, forward strand.
GGATATCCTTTTTGAAGTAAGGAATGAAATAGAAGGGATATTTTGAGATCAATTTTGAAAGACAAAGTCTCTGTTATTTAAGTATAAACATCAATATTTTTACTTAAAAATCTTTAAAGTCGAAATTTAATTGATGTTTTCACAGTTACACAAAAATAGGAATGAAAGCTATTAAAGATGCCAGTAAAGATGACAGTAAAAAATGGTTCCGCTTAAAATCAGAATTCTTTCTTCAGTAAAACAGCTATTATGATTTATTCTAAAATATTCTACAAATCATCATTAGAAAGTAGAAACCAAGATCTATCAGCTGATTTAAAAAAGACGTTCGGATATAAACTCTATCCATACCGCTTGATCAACTGTTCCGAGTTGCGTCGAGTTGAGCCATTTAGTACCGCTTAAGATCATTTACCCTTCTTGAAATTTAAAAAAAAAATAACAATTTTATTCAGCTACTATTTATGATAGATTGGAAATCCTAATTTTGAGTGCAAGGAAGAATAAAAATTTAAATATATTAAAAAGCAAATTTAATAATTTTACACTGTAAACAATAGCAATTTTCAAGTTGTTTTTTTTTTATATTTTCAAAAATGATTGTCATCGTTTATTACTGAACGCTTCTAAAATTTAAATTTATATTGTGTTTTATTTTGTTCTCTTCAAACAGTAAGTCGCCAATTTAAGTAAACGCCCATGTATTTAAAACTGGTTTGTCTGTTCACGGTGTGAGGTGAATAAACCTAAGAGGCTTGAAATCCTTAATAGAACAACAAAACAAACAACAATGTTCACGATCTTCTTTAATTTTTGAAAATTTTCTTCAAGTTGGGAACATACATATAACTTTCTTTCGGATTTCTTTTTTAGAAAAATGTTCAAAACTCTGTTTAACCCTATATTTTAAAAAAATCGAATGAGTTCAGTGTATATTTAAGAGATTAAAAAACTTTCATGTCATCCGTACCAAATTAAAAGTTTTTTTTACAGAACATTTTTGTCGTTGTTTTTAATAAATATAAGTTGAGGGCTTTATGTAAATGGTTTTTGTTTTTTTTTTATCAAAATATAGCATTTGTGTTTTAGTCCAGTTGGCAAGGCAGTTGCTTTCTATGGCGATGTGGGTGAGTTCATGCCCAAAAGTAAACATCGAACACAGTTGTATCGGATAAGTTTTTCAATGACTGTTCAAGTAAATTTTTAATGTTTACTTTTAAAGTAAACTGCTAATCCATGAAATGAATTTTAAACTTTTTGTTCAATTTTTAACTGCTATTTCTCTAACATCTTTTAAGTCGGCTGAAGCTCAATAGGTTGAAGAAGCCATGATTCAACACTGTTTGTATTTCTTTAATAAGATCGATGGCTTTTAAAAACAGATAGATGTATTACAGGTACGTTATAGACTGTTCCGAAAATTGTAAATATACTTTCTTTCTTAAACAAAAAAACTACGATTTATCAAAAACATTGTATTCTTAAACAAACTTCAAAACGATGTTTTCCTTCTATTTGAAAACCATTCAGCATTAGTTTCTGAAAGGTAGACGAGTTCTCTTACTTTTTGCTTAGCAGTATCAGCATCAGCTTCTGCACAGTACTTTCTTCGACCATTTTTACCACTTAAGGCCAATATTTATTGAATTTTTCAACACTGTCCGCTGTTACTTCTGCTTACTTCGTATAAAGCTGTACGGATGTTGGACAACAAAGTTGATTGGGCTGATGCTTTAAATCTCTCGATAAAAGACGTCATCTTCTTGCGACTAATTAGGAAAATTGCTTTTAAAAGGCTTAATTGAGGTCCTTAGAGCCAAACTGATATAAGACAAAAATTGTATTTTTTAAGTTTATAATGCCGTCCAATTTTTCATTTTTCAAACTTTGTTTGAGTGATTATAAATACAAACTTTTGGAAAATATTTAGATTGGAATACTCATTCATTTTATATCATATTTACGTTTTGTTGCATGTTTTCATTGTTTGGGTGATTTTAAAAAAAACTTTTGGAAAATATTTAGATTGGAATAATCATTCATTTTATATCATATTTACGTTTTGTTGCATGTTTTCATTTATTATGTTGATTGTATTTACCAACTTTATAAATGTTAAAATCTGATTTAAAAAAAATATTGTTTACAATCGTACATCTTTTTTATGTCATTCCTAAGTCATCTTCACTATTGCTTTTGATGTTATCATTAGGTTGCCTGAATTTTTCAGCACGTTTCCGGGCTGGACGAATCCAGGCAATTTTATATAAAAACCTGGCAAAATCAGGGCATTTGGTTTCAAAATAGACAATCAAAAATTCGGCCAATATCCGGGCAAATTTGGTCAAAACACAGAAATTACTCAGCAAAAGTCGAGGAAAAAAATTGAGAAAAAAAATTTCACCAAAATTAATCAACAGATTTTAAATTGTAATGAAGACTTTCAAAAAACCTTTCATAATAATTTTTAAAACTTGGTTTCATTTTAGAGGCATGAATAAAAATATTTATATCACAATTGGATTTCTTTTTATTTGATTTGTCAAAAAAGTGAATAAATCCGGGCATTTTTCAATGAAATCCGGGCAACCGGTCCAAGCTGGATTGTTCCCAAATTTTGGGTAAAATATCCGGGCAAGGTAGGATAAAACCGGGCAATCTATCAACCTTAAGTTGTAAAAGTATGTTGTCAATTAACGCGATATCAATTTAAAATCATACCAGAAAGAGAAGTTTTAAATCTGATTATTTTTACATTGACAAAATCGGGTCAAAAAGGTGACAAAATCGGGTGCAGTCATAATTGGCGCGTGACAAAATCGAGGATTCAGTGTAGTTATGAGGTTTTTCAACAGAAATTTCAAATAATTTTTCTCTGATGCTTATTCATTCTATCACAAAAAACATTTTAAGCCACAATATTTGAGGAAGCTTGAACAAATTTAACCTTAGTTTTTTAATCTTCAAATGATAACGATATGATTTTCTATCTTTTCCATGTGTTTTTCAATGAAAACACTGTGTTTTAAGCTTGTGAACATATACGAACGGCTTCTTTTGAAGATAATGGATTATTCCACATTTCAAGGTGGATGATCTCCCTGTACAATGATTTATTCAAGTTTAAATATTATCCCTTAAATTGAAAATAGGATTTAGTGCAATGTTTTGCAGTCGCAGTTATCCGTACAAAGGTTGACTGAAAAGCGGTGAGCGTGTAAAACTCCGATAGATTTTACACTGATTTGACAGACAATTTAGTGCGCTGCGATTAATATCTTAGAAATTCCTAAAAAGACTTCTGATGTAACCTTGTTGAAAACTCACTCTGCATGTTTTCAATTGTTTCTGCATTTTTCGTTGTTTAATTCCACACAATTTTACGAATTGTTTTTTTAATATTGAAAGTCCCACTGAAAGTTTTTTGCAGTTATCAAAAAAATATGTAGTCTCGAAACCGAAATCACACATTTTATAAGGTAATGAAAAAGGTTATATTTGAGTTATATTTCAATTTATCTATTTTTTAACACAACTATCCCGTTAACTATCATGGAGAGTATTCAATATCATAATCGTTAGATTTTTTTTTATTATTCGCAGTAATTAAATGCTTTAAGTATTCTCATGATTTGATGGTAGAACTGACCACATTGTTGATCAACAATAACCCTAAAGTTATAAATTGGCCTATGAAATTAAATTCTTCAAAACATAAAATGCCAGATTTAAGATCTTATTGATTTCATGAGTTGAACATGAGAAAATCCACGCTTTATTGTCTAATCCCCCGTTTAAATTGTTACTCGGCTATCGAAGCGTTGAAATAGAAGCCTTCTGCTTATGTTTATGCTTATGATACATAGACAGCCAGATCTTGTCAGCATCCCGGTGAGTAGTAAAAGTACATTTACTACTCATCTTTACTTGGCCGGGCCCACTGTGCAGTAGTGGACGCAGAGATAACTGGAACACAGGGAGAAAGAAACGTGGGCAACAGTACCATACGTTCCCAATATTATAAAATGTTTAAGTTATTCTCGATGGGAGCACATTTGCTAAAATTGATTGGGCTCCTTGATGATTATAGTCGTTGAGATTTCTTCCTTCTGTGGATATAAATGAGGTTTTTAGGCACAGAATTCCAAAACTTCGTGACATAGTAAAATTATTTATGAATAGATAGTAGTTCTGCATTTAGTCAAATCTCATGTTAAAAATTTGTATAACATTTGTATTAAAAGATTCATAGGATTGCATGTTTTGAGATTTCCGTGCACCATCATCTCTAATCCTCTAATAACCTTGGATATAGCGCCTTTGCTCGCTCGTGGAAAGAAACTTTGAAGGAGCAGCAAGACAAAATTAGTATAGTAACGAGTTTTTTTTAATTTTCTCATTTAAAAAATAAATTCAATTCCTTAATCACTTTCCAGAAGGTAGCTCAACGAACCATATAGTTTTAAGATTCAATAAATATTTTGAAGATTATTTTCAAATTGGAAACATAACCGTGAACTTATAAAATCACTTACTTGAGGAGAGGCGCCCTTGTCAAGCCAATAATGGTTTGACAAGCTATATTTATGTTAGTGTTGCGCTGGGAAAGCCGTTCGTAACTGAAGGGTGATTCGATCAAAATTTGGTCAAGGGAAAACGCGTGTAAATCGGTGAAATCGTTTATTTAAAAAATCAAATTAAATTTCTTTTTCAAGTTTAATTAGTTCAAAATTCAGGAAAAATATTCAGCTAGGCTTCCGCTTTTCCAAATCCGAATTGCCGGGCCTTATGCTTAACCCCTGCCATCAGATTTTGTACAGCCACCTTGTCCACCTTCTTCGCCGCAGAAAGCCAGTTTGCCTTGAACTGCTGCTCGTTCTTAGCAGTTTTTTTTTTCGGTCTTCTTTAGGTTCCGCTTGACAATATCCCAGGGTTCTTGTTCTTTGGAACCACCTGCACGTTGTTGGCGGCGTACCACTCCATGGCCTTTTAACCGTAATGGCAAGATGCCAAATCCGGCCAAAACAGTACGGAACAACCGTGTTTCGTCAGAAAAGGCAGCAGACGTTTATTCAAACACACTTTCACGTAAATTTCTTGGTTGACAGTCCCGGAAGCTATGAAAATGCTGCTTTTCAAGCCACAGGTACATATGGCGTGCCAAACCAGATATTTCTTCGCGATCTTTAACAGTTTCATGTGCTTGAAAATATCTGCTTCCTTTCCCTTTTCTTTTGCAGTATAAAACTCCTGTCTCGGAAGCTGCTTGTAGTCGGCTTTGACGTAGGTTTCGTCGTCCATTACCACGCAGTCAAACTCCGTCAGCATCGTCGTGTACAGCCTCCGGGATAGCGCTTTGGCCGTCGTATTTTGTTTATCATCGCGATTTGGAGTCACTACCTTCTTGTAAGTCGATAGTCCGGCTCGTTTTTTGGCTCGATACACGGTTGTAGACGATACACCCAGCTTATTTGCGGCATCTCGGAAAGAGAGGTTTGGGTTTCGCTTGAATCTACCGGCAACTCTCTTTGTCATCTCAGCGGCTTCCGGTTTTCGATTTCCCCCGATCCAGACTTCCTGGCTGTCGACAAACGTTCCCCAAACACTTTAATTACATTTGTAACGGTTGATTTGGCAACTTTTAGCAATTTTGCCAGCTTTGCGTGCGAGTAGATCGGATTTTCGCGATGCGCGAGCAAAATTTTGATACGCTGCTCTTCTTCCTTGGACGGCATTTTGACAACTGAAGAGTGAATTCCAGAATCAAAATAGGAGCTACATTCTACACACACACACACACCTTCAAAATGAGGGGTGTCCAAGTTTTTTAAATGCAAAATTGAAAGAAATACATCAAGTTGATATTGACCAAATTAGACCTTATCACCCTTTACTGACACAAATAATTAATTTTACCATCCAAAAGTGCATGAAACGTCGCCTATTGCCCATGATCCACAAGCATGATCAGATCATCACTGTACTGATTTGGCTGGATTTGGCATCGATTCACCAATCAAAAAACACGATGGCTTGGTACAAATCCAGCAAAGACCAGATCGTACCGTAGGAGATGAATCCGCCAAATTAACCTCAAACAAGACTGATTGGAACATTTTGGGACCTCACCAAATCGTATTAGAGAAAACATGTGAAGACGGCTGATTTTATCGAAAACTTTATTAAAGACTGGAAAAAACTGGCCAAAATCATCGCGAATCAATATGTGCTGAAGCTCATGAGCATTTTTCAATAAAAAAAATCAGCCTACGATTGCCTAGAATTTAATTTTTTTATTGCTTTTCTGTGAAGGTAGACTCCAGAGAACATTAAAGTGAGAAAAAAATTTATTTGCTTCTAAATTTTGTTGAAAAAGTTAATTTTAAATCGTGCCTAGACAAAATGGGACATTAGGTCGCTGAAGCGAATGACTTTTTATTCCAATATGTTTTTTGATGTCTTTTGGGTCACCAAGCATCAGAGTAAAATTTGAAATGATTTGATTGATTCCTAGGTAAGCGCAACGCGTTTCAATTTTGTATGGAAATTTGTGTAGAGGAAGTAATTTTCACACATTAAATCATCCAGAAAATTCAAATTAGCATGAAATGAAGTTGGTTTTTGATTTTTTGTATAAACTTTTCCTAAGATTAATTTTTTGGTCACATGACAAGTAGCTAAGCATTTCATAAAAAAATATAACCATTTCAAAATAAAAAAATCTGAATCCATTGAAAAGTATTTAAAACGGGCAGACTTTGCTTGCTAGAGGTTTTAATAATTTCTTGAAATGTTTTTGCAAGCGATAAATAAATCAATAAATTTTCTGGCAATGCAAACCAGTTTTTTGAAATTTTTAATTCTCATCCTACGGTCACACAGCTTTCAAATAAGCAGTCAAAAACACGAAAATTTTAAAAAAAAATTGAAAAAAAATTGTATAACATCGAATGTCTTTTCTGGGATACAAGTTAAGTTTGTGCATTGTTCACATGAATTGTGGGGCAAGAATCAAGAAATGTTTTTCATTTAAAGTTATATTTTTTGGAACTTCCAGTTCATCTCTGGAGATTTTTGAATGAAATTTTTTTCTCATACAAATTTCCATAAAACATTCAAACTATACAAATAACACACGACTTATTACAGGACACGACACTTAACGATTTTACTAACGGAAAAAGATCAATCAGTCAGTCGGACATCGTCCTGTAAATGGGCAACATTGAGCCCGAAACCGGTCGACAACAAAAGGTAAATTTAATTCCTTTTTCCGTTGGAAAAAACGTTAAGAGCCGTGTCCTGTAATACGTCGTGTGTTATTTGTGTAGCATAAGTTTTTACGTGGAGCACAACCAGTAAAATGGGTGAATATTTAAACTAGTTGTGCTAATTCAGGACTGCATGGATCGCTTCTTGAACTTTTAATTGCTATTTCTGGAAGCAAAAACAACCGAAAAAAATTATGGAAAGGGTAAAAATTTAAGAATTTGGAATTTTCATACAAAGCTTGCAGCGCACACAGGAGTACGTAGAAGAAAAAGTTGGCCAAAAGTATTTTTTAGTTTTGAAATCAATAAAATAGTTTATTTTGACTTATCAAACGTTTTTAAGATCATTTAAAATATTTTTTACCGTTTTCGTAATTTTTCATAATTTTCTATTAGGAATTTTCTAATATTTATATGAGATGATAGATAATCCAGGTTAAAAAAGTTGTAAAATTCAAAAAAATCTAGATTTTTTTATTTGTTTTTGAAAGTTAAATAACATTTGAAAATATTTGAAAAAGAACATTAATTTTACTGAGCTTTAAATTAAAATAAACGAAGCCCTAGGTGACTTTTTTGTGGAAAAAAATCTATCAATATTTATAAACTTTAAACTTAAAAATATTGAAAATACGCGAGTTTTTTCTTTTGCACATGATTATTGAAGTTATCAATTTTCTAATGATATCAAACATTTTTCCGGGACATGCTGGGAACATAAACAAAAAAACTAATTTGTAAAAAAATCAAAGCTTAAAACAAAAAATGAATAGAATAATTTTCAAAGCTCTGCGTACTGTCTCTACAGTCATCGAATTTTGTCTATAATACTTAAAATTATTAAACATTCCTTCATTGAAGTTTTCCATTTCAAATTTTCATTTTTAGTCACTAAAGAAAGTTTTATTCATTGATATGACGTAGTCGCGCTCATTCAACGATTTGTAGAAAAATTCTATCTCATAAAAATACTAAAGTTTCGACAGCTGCAACAGCTTAGAAACAAATCAGATGTCAAAAAACTTACCGGTACATGGTGCTAAATTTATTCAAGAATCAAATAAACATTGACATAAAAGTAACCAATGAAATTTAAATTTTGAGTTTTGGCTAGGTTTTAGGTGAAATACTCCTGTGTGCAGCGGTTAAATGTACATCCTTTTTATAAACTTTGAATATTTTGCTGTCAAAACCAATGCAAACTCCTTTCTTCTTTTAAGTAGAATTTAAAAGTCTACACAAAAAGTGTTTGTTAAATTGCAAATATTGAAATGTGTAATAATTTATTAATCGAATATAATCAAATTTTATAGCTCACACTACGTTCCACCATTCAAAGGCGTTAATAAATAAAAATTTCTCTAACCATGGCATGTTTTCCGATAAACCAAACAACCATCACGCCATAACGGTTTCCTTTCAATAAAGTTTTATCTTACCCAGAGCAGGTATGTGTATGGTTATTGAGAGGCAAAAGTAAGAGATAGTAGGATAGCAAAAAAAAACCTCGACACCCACAAACTGCATCTCGGCCAAGTGTTTAGCTGAATTGAAGTTGATACACCTTCCTGCGAAAAAAAAACAGGTATCGAGAGCTTACCATGGGGTATTAATAAAAATTTAAAAATCGTGCACCGATTAAAATGAGGCTATATCGACATACTACAGCTCTGGAGTAGGTTCGAATTGCTATCGAAATGGTTGCACCGGGTTAGGGTGTATCATAACTTAGTTGATGAAGGATTTCTTTTAAGTTTAATTTTTTTTATAAATTAATGCTCAAGTTTATTAAGATAAAATGCTATGGCACATCAGTTTGAATGTTTGCCGTGCCAACATAACTTTTGAGAAATTGTTCAGATACATTGTAGAACCTTCGAAAGAGTAGGTTTGAAATTTGAAAACAACTTTTTCTGTGCAAGATTTTTTATTTATAAATTTTAAACGATTTTCTACTAAACTGATTCACCCTAGTCAAATTCATCAGCTGTTTGCTGCTGCTTCTGTAACGATTGGGCGAGAAATGAAATAAACATGCTGGAAAATTACTATTTGGTTGTCGTATTATTTGTATCGAGACGAATCGAGAAGAGGATACAAAATAATTAATACATATAGACGAAAGCGATTGTGGAGGAAAAAGTAAAAAAAACCTAAATGAGGTGGATGCAGTTGCTTATTTTCGGTTCTGTTTTGATTGTGCTGTTGATTGAAAATTTTATCCATCCGAATCGATGTATAGCTAGCTGCGAATTGAAGCAGCTGTTATGTTAACAGTAATGAGATTTTCCGCATGCACGCAATTCTGCTGCAATGATACTTGGGACATACCGCTAATGAAATGAATGTTTCAATTATCAATTTGATTACAAATATATCACGGAAGGTGTGAGTGGGCAGTTTCATAATTTTATACCGGGTAGTATTGGAAAAAATGCATGAGTTTGAATTTCATTTATGTTAGTCGATATAAACTTTGAAATCTCAAAAAAATATTGTCTAGCAAAAGAGTACAAAGTTTCTCAAGGATTGTATTTCGAAAACATGCAAAACTTTCCTCTGTGTTTTAATTTTGATGATGTTAAGTTTTCTCTTGCCATTAAGGTTGTCAATCAGTATAATAGTTTTTTTTTTCAAATTGTAAAAAAATAATAAAAGTTTTACTGAACTGAACTTTCTCACTCTTATGATATCTGTAAGGTTTCATCAAACGACTAAGGATTACAACACATAATGCAGCTTATATTTGATAACAGTTACATAACGTCGCCCTCAAGACCCTTACACGTAACATCATATAAAATACTATTTTTTTAATATTCAACAATGAGCTAACCCATGTACAACTTCCATTGTATGCAGAAAAATTTGCGTCCAGAGAAAATTTAGCTCATCGCCAGAAACAAAGCTAAGCCAAATGATTCATTTCCATTTCCATCTCTCAATTTGACCAAACAAAAAGGAAAATGTGAAGAAAAAAATAAAAAAAAAATTAACAACGAAACCCTCGCGCATTCATCTTGTCCATCAAATAGAGGGAGATTCCATTGACCAGAATAAAAAACAATAACACTTTGCAACAGCATGGCTAGAGAAAAAAAGTAACAACGAAACGAAAAAAAAATTAAATACAACCTCCGAAGCACTTCAAACGGGACGCAAATATTGCCTCGAGAAGCGAAAAGCGAAAGCCGCCATTGCGAATGCTTGAAATTAGAATAAATAACTGGTCCGCGCGAGAGCACCGAGGAAGGTGCAGCAAGGTTCCATTCAAGTGCATATCATTTCGCTTTTCCTTCGGCAGCAATCTTCTGCCATTTTCAGCTTTTCCTCTTTCTCGGATGCCTTTCGGTTATGTGATTTGTAGGTGCCTGGTTAGGTTGTAAGTGCGCCTGGTTTGATCCATTCCAATCACATTGTTACTTCTTTTCCAGACCCAACGAAACGGCGCGGAGGCTGTTGACCTAAGAAATGTTACGATGCTGGAACAATGATTCCCCTTAGGCTAGCCACAATGTTGCAGTAATAATACGAAACGTTCAAGAACTTATACGATACGAATACAATACGATACGAATACGATACGAATACGATACGAATACGATACGAATACGATACGAATACGATACGAATACGATACGAATACGATACGAATACGATACGAATACGATACGAATACGATACGAATACGATACGAATACGATACGAATACGATACGAATACGATACGAATACGATACGAATACGATACGAATACGATACGAATACGATACGAATACGATACGAATACGATACGAATACGATACGAATACGATACGAATACGATACGAATACGATACGAATACGATACGAATACGATACGAATACGATACGAATACGATACGAATACGATACGAATACGATACGAATACGATACGAATACGATACGAATACGATACGAATACGATACGAATACGATACGAATACGATACGAATACGATACGAATACGATACGAATACGATACGAATACGATACGAATACGATACGAATACGATACGAATACGATACGAATACGATACGAATACGATACGAATACGATACGAATACGATACGAATACGATACGAATACGATACGAATACGATACGAATACGATACGAATACGATACGAATACGATACGAATACGATACGAATACGATACGAATACGATACGAATACGATACGAATACGATACGAATACGATACGAATACGATACGAATACGATACGAATACGATACGAATACGATACGAATACGATACGAATACGATACGAATACGATACGAATACGATACGAATACGATACGAATACGATACGAATACGATACGAATACGATACGAATACGATACGAATACGATACGAATACGATACGAATACGATACGAATACGATACGAATACGATACGAATACGATACGAATACGATACGAATACGATACGAATACGATACGAATACGATACGAATACGATACGAATACGATACGAATACGATACGAATACGATACGAATACGATACGAATACGATACGAATACGATACGAATACGATACGAATACGATACGAATACGATACGAATACGATACGAATACGATACGAATACGATACGAATACGATACGAATACGATACGAATACGATACGAATACGATACGAATACGATACGAATACGATACGAATACGATACGAATACGATACGAATACGATACGAATACGATACGAATACGATACGAATACGATACGAATACGATACGAATACGATACGAATACGATACGAATACGATACGAATACGATACGAATACGATACGAATACGATACGAATACGATACGAATACGATACGAATACGATACGAATACGATACGAATACGATACGAATACGATACGAATACGATACGAATACGATACGAATACGATACGAATACAATACGAATACGATACGAATACGATACGAATACGATACGAATACGATACGAATACGATACGAATACGATACGAATACGATACGAATACGATACGAATACGATACGAATACGATACGAATACGATACGAATACGATACGAATACGATACGAATACGATACGAATACGATACGAATATGATACGAATACGATACGAATACGATACGAAATACGAAATATGAAAATTCCTAAAAGGAATTTAAAAAGCAATTTTAGAAAATTGCTATTTTTTTGATATTGTGATTGCAAAACATGTTTTTTCCTGTTAAAGAGACAGTCCACTGTGGCTATTGAACATTACGATAAACGTGATGACTTATTATTATACTGTGGCTATATTGTGTTATTCGCTCTAAAAACTAATATCATTTAGTATTTTATTCCACTTTATATTTTTTGCCGAATACTACACAGAGGACCTTCATATTTGGTGCGTATGTTTGTAAAGCTGATTTGGATCTTGGGAGATTCAAAACATTTGCCTAATTTTGTCTATCATCTGTAGTTTTGAGTATAAAGCGTATAGAAATTTCAAAATTGATCAGATTTGCGTAAATCGATCTTTGATAACTAATAAATCTACATGAAAACTTAAAGCTTGGAACCAAGTTATTATTTGGAACCAAGTTATTATCCTATTTACATTTAATTATGGATCCAGACCTTGCCTTGATGTTCTTGTTTCAGAAACAAAACGTTGAGTAAAAAATTTTCTACAATTTGTAAAAATTGCAATAGATAAGATTACAACTATTTCTGTCATCATTCAAGAAGGTCATTGAATATTTCATATTGTTGAAACTTACGTTTTCGAATAAATTCTCTAGATCTGTTGCTTCTACGGAAGAACCAAAACAGTTTATTTTTGTTCTCCACATTTTTGTTGGATTCCCAATCGCAAACAATGGAATCGATTATTGCTGATAACAACGGGCTATGATGCACACGGTACAAAGGTTTACATTATCACACTGTTGACCAATATAACTCAAACTGTGGTTAGCAGTTAAACCGCAGTGTTGGCAGGCAGTAATGAGTAGAAGTATCAGAATACTAATTGAGGAATGAGTACTTTCCCAGTTAGGGAATATAAGAAGTGAGAAGTGACAAATAGCTATCGCTAATGTAATGTAATTTGTCTGCCCCAGGATCAATTCAAGGCGTCAACAACTTCAAAATTTGAACGCTGAAAACATAGTGAGTGAAATGTGTCGCGACGAACAGTCATGGCGTGCTATAGTCGACGAAATCTCGCAAATCATGCGCGATCTGATAAGGATCAGGAAAGATGATGAACGGAGAGAGCGAGATAGTCAACCAAATTTGACAAGCTAATGAAAGGTCTTGGGCCTCGTATGACACTTCAATTCAAAAGCAACGCGATCTTAGGGCGCGGTATAACCCTAATCTGGACTCATACGTGTGGTGGGACTTAAAAGGTCTCACGTACTCAGCTACGATCTTTCCTGCAGCAAAAGGAAGCGGAGATACCATTCGGGGTGGTCGTGTCGGGATTCTAGCTTGGTAGTTTCTCAATCGGCCATGCCTTGGTGGTTAGAAATCCTGCGGAAGTGGTTGCTGTGACGGGCGCGAGTTACTTTGAAAGCGTTACCTAACCGGCACACGTTTCGAGGTCCCCGGGATAGTGGATGCTGTGACGGGCGTGAGTTATTATGAAAGCGTTACCTAACCGGCACACGTTTCGGGGTCTTCCGTACCAGTCTGAAGTTGACGATAGAGGAAAAGGAGAAGGAGGAAGAAGGATAAAGCAGAACGATGATCAAGGAGAAATTGAGGAAAAATTGAGAAAGAGGAAAAGGGTGAGATGTATAAGTGCATGAGCACAGCCTACCCCTTGATGTAGTATCATAGGGTGAAACCAAGGGGCACATCTGGCACACGAAGCCCAAGGTGGTTTTAGTGGGACGAACCCACACACGGCAGCAAACACCCGGCTGTTATGGTTTGAAGTCAAATTTCCATCTTGTAAAAAAAAAAAAAAAAAAAAAAAAAAAAAAAAAAAAAAAAAAAAAAAAAAAAAAATATGTAATGTGTCAAGGAAGGTGCCACTGGAGTTCGAGGCCGGAAAGTCGGGTTCCGAGAGGGTTACTTTCGATTACGTTACCAGCCCCGCTTCGGTTAACAGCGTGTGTTCATTCCGACAACCGGAATGTATATTCTCGGGATCTGTAACCAGGATTGGTCAGGTCCGAATGCTTGAGATGGATGATTAGCCCGGATCGGAGATAGGAAGAAGCTGTTCGAGAGGGTTACTCTCGCCAGCACGCGTGAGTTTATCTAAGCCAGCAACTTTAGCAAAACAGAGTCAGCCAGTCGAGGAGATAAATTCTCTCGCATTGTAACTGTGCTGCGGTCAGTATGCGAGAGCATGTCTTCGAGGGATGGAAGTTGCTCTGGGGCTTCAGAGGAGGTGGTTTGGGTGACGGTGGGTCGCCAGCGATTTCAACCACTCCTTAATTTCGGAGGCATTATGGACGGGTCCTGCCGGACGAAGTCTTGGTAATTCTCGGAGGCATCAAGAATTAGCACTTTTCGCTACAAGAGGTTGCTTTTCTGGAGTTACCAGAAAGCAACATGCAAGAAAGTCTGTTCGTTCGCGGTTATCAGTCACTGGAATCAACGAATCATCGACTCCGGTGCCAGTCAGCGAATGGCGCGAGACGAGAGCGACTACGAGAGTACCGATGACGAAGATGATGATTATGATCAACATTCCGTCAATCCTGAATCGTCAGCTGAGACTCCAAGAGGACTGTTTTTACCGGAAGACCACCATGGACAAAGGAATGGCCATGAAATAGAACGAAACTCGTTTTGGACGAAGTGAGGGTATCACAGAGCAGCCGTTAAACAATTTGATCGGTTGTTTGCATTCATTTCGAGGCTGAATATCAGTGCTGCGGTTAGCGCACTAAAACCAGCCCTGTGGATAGCCGCTAGCGAGGCCTAAAGCGACCGATATGGTTCAGCAGAAAACGCGAAACCTTCCGGATACACATATGCAGAATATGCCGATGATTCCGATGACCGAAGATCTTTATCGGATCACGCACACATGATCTTTGGGAATCTAATTTTGTGGTCAACGAAACAACAGCAAATGGTCAGTCTGTCATTGAAGATTCTGAGATTGAAGCACTTTGTCATGTAACATCCAAGCAAACATAAAATCGCATTAAAAATGTTAAATCAATTCATTAAAAACGTTACGTAATTCCAACTAACGCAAGTAAAGGGTCGTGAAAATCGTTACTCGAAGTCGGATTAAATGGTTTAAATCGGATATGATAAAAAGTCCGCCATGTTTGCAGATTTTGAAGACGATTTCGTTCTTTTTTTCTCCCGCGTGAGCCAAAAGAGAGAACAGCTTTGTTGTTCTCTTTGCGACCAGCAGTGCAACCAGATTTTCAGATGGTGTATTTGCAAGAATTGCCCAATGACAGTAGCAGTAAATATTGTCGCTGGCAACGAATTGCATGCGTTGAGAGGAAAAAACTTGGGCTTTCTTGCATTCTTTCAGTATGTATGAATATGGTGTCGAAATCGTATACTCTTATCGCTTTACCCAGAAATTGAAAATTTGTATGTATATTGCCTCCACTTTGGTAGGTAAATGCTGTTTTTTTTCGAGTTTCATGCGTTCATTACATAATGTATATGAAACGTAGGTATATCTAAGTTGTTGAGAAATATACCTACAAAAATGTTTGCTGGGATGTCCTGCCCAGTGTATTTGTCCTGCCTTCCCCACCTTCTGGATGCTGGGTTCGTCGTAGAGTCACGCGAGGTCGTGTTTCATCCTTCACCTCCACACTCCGTTCTCCTGCACGCTTCCAAAGATGGTTCTTAACACTCGTCGCTCGAATACTCAGAGTGTGCTCAGGTCCTACGGGCAATATCCATGTCTTATGCCCGTAGAGGAGAACCAGTCTGATAAACGTCGTGTGTTTACACTTCATGCGAGGGCGAAGTATTCTCGACCGCAGTTGCTTTTCGAGTCCATAGTAGGCACGTCGTCCGTTGATCATTCGCCGCCGGATCTCATGGCCGGTGTCACTATCTGCGGTCACCAGTAGGCCGAGATAGACAAAGTCTTCGACTATCTCCAGTTCGTCGCCGTCTATCGTGATCTGTTGAGAATCGTGCCCCGCATTTCGCCCAACGCTCGTCGATTAACACCTTCTAGAGCCAAGATGAACATCATGCAGGATAGACCATCGCCTTGTCGAAGCCCCATCCATCGTCACCTTGATCAGTCTGCCGCTTGCCCTCTGCCAGCAGTGATTGAGCGTACTCAGTCGTGCGATATTGATCTTTGAGGTGTTTTCGAACTGAATTATTAATAGTTTTCATCAACAAATTATGATTAGGATTGTTATCATGTAAACAACTTAAAAACTTCCCAAACGTTTTTCTCGGCTTGAAATTTTACACATGAAACTCATATGTGAGTAGGGACAGTATAGGCGCATATAGGAACACTTTCCTCAATGTTCCAAATACGAAAACTCGCAACAACATCCCTGATGGTCGTGGCTAAGGTCATCTCGCGTAAGCAAACCGGAAGGCCGAATCATTGCCATTTGACGGTGGCGGCGGCGCCAATAATCCAGCTTACGTGTTGTGAGCGCCGCAAGGTGGACCATTTCGTAACAACTACGCCCAGCCTTCGTCAAATGCTTATGAATGCTGATGCTGGTTCCATTCCTTCATTTGGCCATTTTTGCCAAAGTACAATTAAATATTGAAGAAATGAACCACGACGACGACGACGACGATAACGTTTGTAATGACAGTGCTGCCGCTCGCGATGCCAATGATTATGAATGATGATGTTGTGCCAACGGGGGGTGTTGATGATGACTAACGTTTTGCAGCAGCAACAGCAGCAGCCGCTTGGAAGAAAGCCAAATCCGTCTTCCGTTTGCGAGATGAGATGCGGGGGGAAGTGTTTGCTGGAAGCTGGAAACCGACCAAAAGAAACCGGAAAATAATGATTTTTCGAAAAGTAAACATGGCCTGCATATGCCCGTCCATTCGATTCGAAAGCAATTTGCGCCTAACAGAGGGGTGCTTTTGGGTAATACAATCGAGATGACTTATCATAGGTGATGTTTCGCGATTGGTAATGGATGGTTCATGATACGATCGAACTATTATTTTATTGAATAGAATGAGTTTGATTGTTCTTCACATTTGCAAACCATTGACCTAAACAGAGGGACCTTTTGTGAAATAAGCAAACGAATCTCAAGTCCTGAGTCTTGTAGATACAGTTTATGATCCATGAAAAAATTTGAAAAATTTTAGCAGTTTGTTTTTGGGTTGTTTTTGATGATTTTCGAGAACCTAACCTAACCTTCATCTGTCAATTGACGTAAACAATGCAGAAGTACAACATACGGTATATCGACCAGATGTACACAAAAGAAATAGTGAATCTATAGATAAAACAAAAATGATATTGATTTTTTAGAAGTTTTTAATTTTTTCCATACAATCATAAAAGTTGAAATTTAATAATGTAAACGTTTCTTCCAAATTCAGCAAAAACCAAAACAAAGCTTTTCAGACACCAGGGTTTGAGAGATTTCAAAATGTCCCCAAATCGACTTAGAAAACTGTATCAACAAACTGAGTCGAATTGGAGTCATTTATGATTTTTTTTTTCAAACTCTGGGTTCTAAAAAGCTTTGTTTTGGTTCAGAATTCGTTCATGATTTTTTGCAAAATTTTTAAGGAACGTTTACATGAATAAATTTGAACTTTTAAGTTTGTACGGGAAAATCAAATACTTTGTACTGAAAATCATCATCATTTTAGTTTCACGTTTCACTTTCCACTTCTCATGTCTTACGTTACTCTTCTCACTTCTCATTTCTCACAACTGCTGTCTTTCATTTAACTTTTCATTTTAACGTCGCACTCTTCACGTTACACATATCTCTTCTGACGTCTAACTACTAAAGTCTTACGTCCCACGTCTCATGTTCCACTGTTTACTTCTCAAATCTCATTTCTCACGTCTCATCTCTCATGGATCCCATCCTTCATTATAAAATACGGAACCAGTCAAATTATTGACATAACGAGATAATCTAAATTCAATAGATTAATAGAATGTATGGTAGAACGAAGTCTACCCGATCAGCTAGTAAAGTGTTAAATCATTAGAAAGCTTTCACGACCTTTACTATATTTTACCAATTCAAGGAAACACGCCCCTGACCAGCAAATTACGGCATCCCCAATCACCGTAACGGGTTTTCGATGCCCAGGGGCGGTGGGTGGCTCGAAATCAATAGCAACAAAGAAAGCATTACGAAAAGGAGAAAAAAGACAGGTGCGCTGCAGCACACCCCCTAGTCAAGCCAATCCAAGCTCACATCTCTCGGAAACGACCTTCGCCAAGGCCGTCACCCGTAGGGATTTCGCTACGTTTTTTCTTTTATTTTGTTTTCAATTTTGTACTTTAAGATGGTCGCTGAGCCTACCACACGAATCAAAAGGCCCCCAGTTCCGTTTTCGTGACGTTTCGAAGCTCGACGGGAGATATCTGTTTTTTTTTTTTTTGTAGTTGTTGTTGTCGCCGTTCACAATTAAGCACTGCGGATTAATTAACGACCATGTTATGCTACATTATGTTGGCAGTTTTGTGTATCTGTGTCCTATTGGCAAGGTGCCAAGGCTTTCGGGGAGAAACCCGACTAAATAACTGACGGATGATGGCGCTTACTCTGGCGTGGCACCAGCTATGCCTCTCATCGTAGTTCGTAGTGAAATGAGATTAAATCGGTTATTCCGGAACCCGGGAGGAGGCTCAGGGTAAACTTTCTACTCTCAAAAAATCTCTCAGTGTAAACCTACTTATGGAGGTATCTGGTATTATTACGACAGCGCGAGATTTCACGTAAGTAAAAGGTAGGATGATGGCGTCACGTGCCGTTGCTGTTTTTATTCCAATATTTCGAGAAGATCTCGTCCAGGTTTAGGTCATGTTTACTGACGTAAATAGCTGGTGGTAATTTGAGTTCGCAAAAAACGATTGTAAGACAAATGAAACTGATATGAAAGACGTTAGCGGGTGGCTCACTTCGAACTTTGATTCGATATGGTTACATGATAACGATTCGAATACGATTCGAATACGATACGAATACGATACGAATACGATACGAATACGATACGAATACGATACGAATACGATACGAATACGATACGAATACGATACGAATACGATACGAATACGATACGAATACGATACGAATACGATACGAATACGATACGAATACGATACGAATACGATACGAATACGATACGAATACGATACGAATACGATACGAATACGATACGAATACGATACGAATACGATACGAATACGATACGAATACGATACGAATACGATACGAATACGATACGAATACGATACGAATACGATACGAATACGATACGAATACGATACGAATACGATACGAATACGATACGAATACGATACGAATACGATACGAATACGATACGAATACGATACGAATACGATACGAATACGATACGAATACGATACGAATACGATACGAATACGATACGAATACGATACGAATACGATACGAATGCAATGCGAATACGATACGAATACGTGGCGCAAAAATAACAAAATTAAAAAATTTCAGAAGAATTATTCAGAAATAATTCTCTAACTTTTTTTTACCACATAATCATACTATTGGCAACATTATTAAAAAGCAAAAGAATCATACTTGCAATCCATCATTGATTTGCTTGAAAAAATAACAATTGCTATTATATCAGTAAAAAGAGACAACTCTTACGTTTGTTCCAATCTCTGGTTGCATTTGAAACATATTTATGGTTTTTCTCACCAATAAATTGTAGCACAGCACAACACGACATACAGCGCTCGACATATTTCTATCGCTTCCAGCCAAGCTCAATCCCCTCCAATAATGTAGGTGACATTTCTCAACCGTTGTTGTTGTTTTTGTTGTTGTCATTCCAGAAAGAATGAAAATTAGGTGCGACTTCTCATCATCGTCGGTGGCAAACGGAAGCAGCAGAAGCAGAAGCAGACGGCAGCAACAGCCCAGCAGCAACAGAAAATCCGGCAGTTCATCATCAGGGCAGCGCAAAACGCGAGAAGATGCTCGCATGGCATTTGGTGGCGTGCATGATCGGAATTCTGCTCTGCCATGGCTGGTTCCTAACAATGGCTAGCGCAAGTGAGTACCACCGACTTTTTCATATGGTCGCAATTTTGTTGAACACTACTCAGAATGCTTGTCGGTTGCTCAAGAGTATCTGCAGGGTGGAAAATTCCCACCCTTCTGCGATTTGTAGATCGTTGCAAGTAGATTTTCACACCGCTTTGTAGTTTTGTGAAACCATTAGTCAAAAAGGGCAAACGATTTGCCTTCATGTAACCGGAGAGCTCAGATGTGGATCTAGTTTCAAAGTAGAAGCAACAAAAAAGAAAATGGTTTTTCTCAATTTTGAGGCGATGGGAACTTGTTCATGGTTAATGAGCAAATTAAAGAAGTCAATTTGCAGAACAGAGCGAAGAATACGGATACGAAAAAAAACTTTAATCATAGTCAATCAGTTTCACCCACTAACCCCATTTGATCTCGAAACCGATTCACAGATGTCATTCACAACATGTTGGGGCTGCCGGCGAGCTGCATTCATCAAAACGTGGTCCGCCAGTGTCGGTTGTCATTTTCCTGCTGGCTCGAGGGAGGACGTCATGTGGCCGGCTGTGGCGATAATCGATGGTTGTTCTCCTGCTGCGTTAAGGATACGGATCTGCAGGTTTCGCCGGCTAAGTTCACGTCCAAACTGGCCTATGCGGCACCAATGCATCCGGCTGCAGTTGCTCCGATGTCGGTCGTTTTGCCAGTTGGACCTAAAACCTATCCCTATGGAACGACGTCGTCACTCAAGAAAAATTCCTTCTTCCGACGCCGATCGGATCAGATGACTGGATTCGTAAGTAAATTTTATGTTTTCCAAATTTTCTGATGGTAGGTAGCAAGTTTGAAAATTTCATCTCTCGGTTATTCATAGTTAAGTCCTCTATGATAAGATGGATAATGCTTTATTTATTTTCTCAGAAATCTTACAGCACTAATCTTTAACCCTAATACGCTCTTGAGAGTCAATATGACACTATTGTTTTGCGGCTTGTAACTTTATTCGGGTGGCATTATTCAGGGACATTATTCACCTACAACACATCAGTGTTCCGTTATCCAAAGTATAAGAAATAAATTCCGAAAAAAAATGCTTCTGAAAAAAGATCAGCCACGGAACGCTTAAAAATTTCACAAAGTTTTAAAGAAAGCTAAAATAAGAAGCCATACGTTGCACATAAGGATACATTATTTTAATTTTTTTAAGATGATGACCACAAAAAATGTAAAAATGGCGTTGGCGAGTTAGGCGTAAAAACCGTACTCAATTATATCAATGACCCCTCAAAATTTTGAAGTCATACCAGATAAATTTTGGAAAGAAGATTGAAAAGAAGTTATTTGGCACATTTTCGCATATTTAGATTATAAATTCAAATTTAAAAAAAGTAGCTGTTTTTAGAACTTTTTGTCAATGTTCAATTTTTTAGATTATTTTTTCATTTTAATTCAGCTTTGCACAGGATTTTGAGTATATTCACGCAAGATTTTCGCAATAAATTTGTATTAATCAGAAAAAAATCCTCCCTATTTTAGTCTTGTTATTACATTAATGCTGCAATATCTTACACAAATATAAGAAATAACTATGAATAATGCAAAAATCGGTTGAGAAGCAAGAGAAATTTAAGTCAGGAGTGTCAAATTGACACACAAGGCATTGTAACGGGTAAAAATTCTAGGGATAGATGGGGGTTAGACTTCACGAGAACCGGTTTGAAAGTTCTATTCTTGAAAATAGTTTTATTGCGAAGAAATTGCGTAAATGAACCTTAAAATCAAGGTACAAGATAAATGAAGTACAAAAAGTGATTATTTTAAAAAATCGTCATAAATTTTAAGTTAGTAAGTAAGACTTAACAATTGCGGTAAAAAGTGTCAAAATAAGTGAATTTTTCAATCCAGTGATTCAATTTTTTTTTTGTGTTTTCTTAGCTTTTTTGACTGTCGATCGTTTGAAATGTAATATATATATATCACTGTTTTTTTTTTTTAATTTTTTGATAATTTATAAAAAAATTCAAACCATAAATCCCTTAAAAAAATTCTTAACTTTAGCTTGCTTGCACATGCACATTTTGTAGAAGTTTTAAAACATTAAACGATCTTCGCTTTTTATCTAAAGCTCAATTTTTCAGCTTTAATTTTTAGAGTAGAATTTGGTTTGAGAATCATATTTTAGTCATATTGCGTGGTTTCAAGAGCGAAAGTTTTGAACGGGTCGGCTGAGAAGCAAAAATAATGCAGCAGAAATAGTCAGAAGTGTTCAATTTTCTCTCTTAGGAATATGAAGGATAAAATAATATTTGAGTCGGATGAAGAAAGTGTTGATCTATTTTTACAGAAGTACTTTAAGGCTTATAAATGTCATCTAAAAGTTGATTAGCGGAGCTCCAAAGTTTTTTTGGAAGAATAAACTTTCTCCCTTTAAAATAAGACTAAAAAATTTTATAACTAGTAAAATTAGTGAAAAAATATCCATTTTAGAAGTTTGAAACTTCTGGAAAGTAAAAAGAAAATCTGAAAATTGTCTTCACTTAAAAATTTAGAATGGTTAAGCTTTTCGATTTTTCACTAAGCCATGCGTGTTCATGAAATATGTGAAATATTAATGATTTTTCATTGATATATCTTTTGTTGTTTCTCTGATTTTTTATTTTAATTGAAAATATTTTGCCTCTCTTTTTGCTGAGAAAATTGTTTTTTAAAATATTTCGATTGTAACGTACGTAATGATTGAGCAACTTGAAAACACTCTGTTAACTTTTAAGAAGATGTTATTAAACACAGTGTCAACAAAATAGAAGGTCTTTACTTCAGACAATCCTGATCAAATTCATGTAAAAGATTGATTTTTCAATGTAAATAAACCATCTAGAGCATTTTTATTCTTTACAATCATATATAAGTTCGTTAAATACTTTTTCTGGTCTTGGTAAAATCAATGATGAGAAGTTTTATTAAATTTTTCAAATGAAATAATAATCACTCTGTTTTTGACATTCCAACTATTTTTTTCTTCCACTTGAATCACTTTCACGTCTTTAGCAAATTTGTAGCTGAGGAAATTTCCTTTAAAATCCTTCTATTGATATATGGAGTTGGATTAACGCTGAAATAAAAAAAGCATTTTCACAGTGATTAGTATGAATTTGTCTAAAAAAATTAAAAAGGTTAAAAAAACCTTTGAAAAACTAAATTGTTCTAGACCCCCTGATGGATTATTTCCAATTTCAGCTCAAATGAAAGGGAAAATTCTCATCTTTCGAAAAGAGCAAAAATAAACTATGCTTATTTTCGATAAATAAAAGGATTAATCAGAGACACCGTGATTTAATGAAGATAGTATGAAATTTTGCTAAAAACAAGCTTTTTAAAGAATATATTCCTAATGATTGTTTGTTTGATAAGTTTTAATATCCTTTCATCTTGATATACAAATCATCGATTGAAATAGATGAATTCAAAATTTATTGTGGCCTTATGAAATGATTTTTTAAATGATTTTTTTCTCAGCATTCACAAATGAATACATTATCGACAACATTATAAAATTAACGTTAACAGTTTATTTGGTAAAACATCTACACTTTTTGAAAGTTTATTAAAAATTCAATGGTAAACGCGGAAAATCGTTAAAAAATTATGAAAGTTGTTTGAAAAATATGTTCCATTTCATCAAACATTCTGAGAAAAAAAAATAATAACCTTTTCTATGTTTAACTTTTATCTGGATTCATTTAAAATATTAGATTTTGAAAAACTAAAAATAGCTTGAAATGCAGATCATTTCTAAAAAACAAAATAATAAATCAAACCATAGACTTTGAATCGCAAAGTAAGTGTTCTACCACAGAGCTATGCCACAGTTGTCGATTTATGATTATAATTTTTAGTGGCATGCTCGGCGGAATGAAAACTAAAGAGAATGTTTTATTTTTTTATAGAAATATGAAAGAAAGGTGGATAGACAGGCATTGGTGCGCCAATACGAGAAAGCTTGATAGGTGCTTTAGGCTAGAGGGCATGTTGTCAATTTTTAGAGTTTTATATTCAAGTTTAAAAGAACCGCAAATTTTCTTCAGTTCAACATTACTTTCCAAAATCTTGGGTGATTTTAAACACTTTTTTTAAACATTTCCCGATTAACCCCATGATTAGTTAGCAAAAGCGGGTTTTTCGTAAATTGTGTTATTTACCCTTCGAAGCTGTTTGAACAAATTGTCTTCCTTTTTTTTTAAATATCATGTTGAAAGAATTCTTCCCCTTATTTAAAACTTGTAAACTTGTGACATAACTATTTGAAAAGATGCCAAACAACACTTTTCATGGTATAAAAATTTGTCAATTTTGTTATGCTTCACAAAATTTTTTTATTGTTATTATTACTATATTTTAATTTATTCAAGTTTAACAAAGTAAATTGAATTAAAACTAGGTGAAAAAAGTGTGTTGCTAGCTAAATATTTTGATCACAAAAAATTTTCCCATTTGTGTACCGATTCACCTCCATTTTCATCCAATTTTAGGTTGTAGTGTGTTCCGAATCGTCTCAAGCAAAGTTTTTTGGACTGAATTAAACACTTACGATTGGAACAGAATATTTGATTGTCCACATAGATTCTGGGGGAAAAAATGGGGCTATTACGGCCGCCTCAAACACTATCAAACTGTTTTGGTGGATTGATCTTGGTGATAGTTTCACTCAAACGGGATATTTCTTCTTCTATGTAAAAATACTCGAATTGTGTTGGAGGAAATTTAACTCAAATTCCATTAACCTTAATCCGCTCTTGAGTGTCAAAATGACACAATTTGAAGTTTGGCGGCTTGTAGCTTTATTCGGGTGCATCTTTTAAATTAGAAAAAAAGAATTCTTCGTTGATCCTCAATGAATTCTTGAAATCTCTAATTCTACATCATTTCTTTTTTATGGATGCATCTTAAAAGTTCAGGAAAGAAAAAACTCCCAAATTACACATTTAGAGTCAATTTGGCACTTCTAGCTTGAAACCACTCCGTTTCTCTTCTTTCTCATCTGTTTTTTTAAAATATTATTTACCTACAACACTTCAGTTTTCCGTTATTTAAAGTCTAAGGGCAGAAACATAGTGCACGCGAGCGAGCGAGCAATTCGCGCAAAGAATCGCGCCTCATTTGAAAACGTTGAAAACTGGGAGACCGTTCACAATGCAAGCTACGCGTTTCGCTTCGCTTCGATATACCATTTCAAAAATTATCCGTTGCAGCTGTCGCGTGAATACTTTGTTTTGCTTCACCCAAACTTCATATGAACATGCACTGAGATTATTTCTCGGCAGTTTTATTTGAAAATATATAGCGTTATTTTAAATATTAAATAGTGATTTTTCTCCACTTTACAAATGAATTTGAAGCAGTGGTCAATTTCAACTATGATAAAGTTTTTCCAGCATATAATTGTCGATTGTCTAGTATATGGACGAAATAGTTATCAGCAATTTCTCAAGAGAAATTCGTAGCATTTCGCGTAACGATAAATTTGAAATGATGAATGCTCTTTGTGCTGTAAAAAAACATTACTTCAGGGGAAATTTTAAACATTTTGAATTTTTATTTTATCGCCAAGCTGCATAAAATGCGTATTTAATGTACCGGTGCAGAGGCCGCGCGGTTTTTCTCTACTTATTTGAAACCTTTGGAGATTCCGCTGAGAAATTGCGTGGCCATTAGATCTCGTACGATCCAAAATTTTTCATTCCATTTGAAATTGCTTGAATAACTTAAGAACGTGAGTTTTGACGCCAAAATAAATTAGACGGTTTATAAAAAATAATTTACTTCTAAAAACAAATACTCCACAGATTTGGAAAAAGACTTTATTGCTCTTTTTTAAACATGATTAAAAAAGTTTAAAATATTTTATATAAAAGAATAAAGACTTGGTAGAATTCGATAGAATTTTCACTTCTTATCTTAACATGTTTCGCTGTCTCTCTTATGTTATCTTTTTTTTTTTGCTTGATTGCGGTTTTATTGTGTGCATAAAGAACTATGGAAATACTTTAATTTTGTTTATATATACTGGCCCCATGCATGCTGGAGTTTTATGAAGCATTGAAGGATCGAAAATAACCAAACTTGACTTTTCCACGAAAAATGTCGTTTATAACTTTTCTTTGAGAACAAATAAAACAACTTCTCTGATATTGATAAATACTCCGGTTTGGGAATTCTGCGATAAAAAAATATATGGATTGTTTTATGACGCTTTAAAAATTTTTAATTGAATGTCACTTTTGAATTATGTTATAATGAATAAAAATTTCCTCCTAAAATCATTCTTCCAATTCCCCATAAATTGCTTTTATAAATATCCTTTCCTTTACTATTCATTTGTTTTTTTCTCAGTGTAAATCGCATCGTATTCGTCACATGCACTGTGAACGATCCTGAAAAATGTTCGCGCGAAATTCATTTCAGATTAATTCGAAATCGCTCGCTCGCTCGCTCGCGTGGACTGTGTTTTTGCCCTTACAATAAAAAATCCAAAGAAACACAATTCGGAAAACAGAGGAAAACAGACTGTAGATCAGCTACGGAATGCTCGAAAAAATTTCATTTAGTGTCCAAGAAATCTGAAGTTCGATCACAGTTGTACCGGAAATGTTTTTCAATGACTGTCTGCCAACTGAATCATTGATATACAGTGTTCGGCACAAAAGCGCTAATCCGCTAATCGCTAGTTAGTCTGCTAACTTTTTGTTAGCGGTTTGATTTTGGCGCTAAGTTTTGATTGAGCTAGCGAATTAAAAAGCTCCGCTAATTTTTGGTTCCGCTAATTGAAGACAGCTAACCTCCATATATTTGCATCAATATTTCGAATTATTACTGATAAAATACTTATTAAATTAAGGTGACATTGGGTATCATTCTGACCTCAATATGCGCTGTTAATTCTAATGATCTCAGTGGAGGAATGCGTTTTAGAGTCAAAGGAAATGTGTATTTTTGGCCATTTGTTCCCTCTGGCGTCAAACAATACAGAAAGATTTTCAATATCCTCCAATCAGCTGTTTGCTTTTAAGTTGTGAGACGTTTATTTTTCACAATACAGTCTTTTTTACTGATTCTACAGATCCTTTCATATAAAATTAAGATAAAATAACAATATAAAAATTTACTGATGAATTGTTAATAGTTCATTTCAGCCTTCGTTTTAAGTTCGATTAGATATTGTGTGAATGTCCACGTTTGGCAATGCTCAATGTTTGAAAAAGGTGAAACTGGTCTAACATTTAAAATGAGCAAATTAAAAAAAATAAGAATACAAAAAAACAATTTTAATAAACTTCACAAAAGATTTCGTGCAACAAAATTGCATAAAACCGAAAAACGATTTTTATTTACCCCCTTCATGATGTTTCAACTGCAATTGACAAAAGAAGGATTTGAAATTTATATTTTTTTTTTCAAGCTTGAAGCGATAACTTTGTCGGCACATTTAGCGTTTTTAATTAGCGATCGCTAACTTTGAATGAATTAGCGATTTAACTAGCGGCGCTATTTTTCCAGTTAGCGATGCCGAACACTGTTGATATAAGTAGCGAATGACTTAAACATGTTAAAACGGCTATAATCGAAACAAAAAAAAAACAAAACATTGTGTATTTAAGTGGCTGAAACGAATCAAATCTGAAATTTCGGGGAAAATATGCTTCCCGCCCTTGCACAAACCCATCAGAAAAAAATCTACTGATGTAAATAAAAGAGTTCAGTTCAAAATAACCCGATTTTCATAATTATCGTGAAAATTTTTTGACCTATAACTAACAAAAATAAAAAATTAAGAAACTCCGCTTTAGGGTTGATGAAATTTTTACGAATTTAATGCTATAACTGATAGAAAATAAAAAATAAATATCTTCTATAATTCTTACTTATTTGGAATCAAAATCTGTAACTTAAAAGCTACATGTTTGTTATAAAAAATGATTGCACCTAATATTTTTCCAGAACGACTGTGGCATTGCACGAACGCCCCACAACACCCTCCAGAAGCGCATCATCGGCGGAAGGACGGCCAATTTTGCCGAATACCCCTGGCAGGCTCACATCCGGATAGCCGAATATCAATGTGGTGGAGTGCTGGTGTCTCGCATGTACGTTGCCACTGCGGCCCATTGCATTCAGCAAGCCCGGCTCAAGGATATCGTCATCTATCTGGGCGAGTTGGACACCCAAAACTCAGGCAAAATTGCCGAGCCACTTCCGGCCGAGAAGCATCGAGCTGAGCAGAAAATTGTGCATCCCAAATTTTTGTTCCGAATGACACAACCGGATCGGTTCGATTTGGCTTTGTTGAAATTGACGCGACCAGCCGGGTACAAAACGCATATAGCGCCCATTTGCTTGCCAATGAGGCCAATCGAACTGATCGGCCGGAAGGGAATCATTGCTGGGTGGGGCAAAACGGATGCCACCATGGGACAAACGGGGACCAACATCCTGAGGACTGCGGCGGTTCCGATTATTAGTTGATTATATAGAAGAGAGTTGTTTTCAAAATATTGCTCAAATACGTTATTTTTCATTTTAGGTACAAAAGAGTGTCTCCGGTGGCACAAAAGTAAACACATCAATGTTGAGCTGTACAACGAGATGTTCTGTGCAGGACATTCTGATGGACATCAAGATGCATGTTTGGGTAAGCTCTCTCTTAGAACGAAAATTTACAAAATATTTGTGTGTTATAGCTCTTATCTAAAATTTAAAACACTGGAAAAATTATCCTTAGCTCAGATGATCTCAAATATCAATAGATTTTTTTTATCGAAAAGTAATACAAGGGGACTCGGTTGTGAAAACTCAATCAGTCTCAGTTCAATTTAAAGAAGCTAGATATTCGGTCGAAGGTCGTTAGACCAAATGAGTTATCAGCACTTAATCAGGTCCTATGGCGTTAGGGCTGATTGGGTCATACGGGTGAGAACATCCAGCCGAAGACGGTTCGGCCGAAAGAATTTTTGGACGAATTTATGTTTAGCCGAATAGTCACTAGGTCGAATGGATGCTATGCCGATAGAGAATCCATTCGACTTACCGTATTTTTTGTCTAACATTCAATCGGCTTATTATCAATTCGGTCTATCGTCGTGTATTTGTGAAAACACATTTTTTGTGGATTTTAAAGATAGTAAGCTAGCACAGAGAAAGTTCATAAAACTCGCGTTTTGAGAAACTGTAACATTTGTAGCCTGTAAAATACTACCAATTCGAGTTACATTCTGGGGCGGTTCAATCTTCCCTCACCACACTATGGTTCAAATCCCCAAAAAGTTCAAAAAAATTACTTTTAAAGTCAGCAAAAAAATTTTTTTTGAATAGGATCCAAATTTCCAACGTTTTGATGCAATGAGATATTTTCTAGTACTTTTTATACACCTTCTATGGAACAAACAAGAACGACTACTGGAAGTGGAACACATAAAAAATCATAAAAATCATTCTTTACTCCAAACAATTAAAAAAGGCATATATTTCAAAATTCATAAATGTCTGAAGTGAAAGATTATAATCTATTTTACAGTTAAGAGATGAAAAAAATCCTCAATATTAAGAACTTATAAAGTTTCAATCTGTTGAGAACACAAAATTTGATGATAAATGAAAGTTGGATTTATCCTGTTTATGTTTTGGAAGCAAAAATAAAGCTTACGCTGCCGATTATCATGGTAAATTATATACAGTTTAATAGGTGACAGCCTCAACAAAAACATATCTTGAAATCTTCTGCTAGTTTTTGCTACATTTTGAACTTTGAGTGGAACGCTGTTTAGTTCAAAAATAAAAGTTTTAAAGTATTTATACAGAGAAAATCAAGGAATGTTTGCTTCGATATACAGTAGTTTTTCGATTTTATCACGGTCAAAAAAAATTTCACCGTGAGTACTAAAAAATTAAAGTGAAAAAAAAGGATTTTGATTGTCTTAAATCAATAGTTTAAAATGTTTTAAAAAGTGGAAACGTTTTGTATCAATAAATTTTTATCATAAGATGTTATTATCAAAAACTACTAAACACAAAGGATCGATTTCAGTTCAAATTATTCTTCTCTATAGCAATTTTAAGATTTTTTCTTGAAATAAAACTATGTAGAATCTCCATTTGCTAGTCTTCTACAGCAAGTAATTTAGTTTGAATGAAATTTTAACAGTCGTTATCTCTTATTTCGATATTGATAAGAAATTCAAAGATGCATTCAAAAATTATCTTCTGCAAATTTAAAATTTCAATATTTTATTCTTCACACCTTTGAATTACTAATAAGTTTACCTGCTCAAAAAAATAATTTGAAATTTGCTCATCTTAGATTTTTAAAGTGTGTTTCTCGAAATTTGCTTTATGGGCAGAAAATCCTTTGTTTTTGATACGTAGAAAAGCAGAAATCATAGTCCTTTTAATATATTTTAGGGCAAAGCTAGAAGAATTTCATTTTGAACTTCCAAAATTATTCATTCAAACGTAGCTGTCAAATCAGTATTTCGCACGCCACCCTTTTAAATAAACAAATTCAACAAAAAAATCAGAAAAAATCCTCTCTTTCAAAAACGCTTAAATTCCCTAAAATTTTGATATGACTCGCACAACCAAAAAATATAACTTTTTTAGAACGGCTAACCAAGGACAAATAACAACACTAGTATTAGCGTGGCGTTAAAATACTTATGTCGATTAATTCAAGTGTTTTTAAAATCCGAATGACGAATTTAAACACTATACAGCTAAAAAAAGCAGTTCATTTTTATATTATTGAATACCTATATACCATAAGTTAAACCATAAAAAATATCATGAACAAAGACGTTCTTTGCTTTTGAACGAAAATTAGTCCTGGAAACGGTTTCTGAATGATTTCTTACAAAGCGTGGTCAAAATCGAAACACTAACCGTGATAAATACGAGCGTGGCGAGTATTGTTTAAATCGAACAGTGATAAAATCGAGAAACTACTGTAAATGCATATTCACCATAAATCATCAGTTTTAATATTCATACAACTAATAAGAGAATTTCTGGAGCCTCTACTTAATTTTAACAGAAATCTTTATGAATAATTGAAAAATATTCAAATTTCCAGTACAAAGCTCAAAACCCGTGTTTGCAGTTATAGAGAAAGAAGCAAAATTTAAATAATATTATGAATTTTTTTTCAACTTTCCACATATAATCTTAAACAAGGAATTTTTTATTATTTTTCCGAACTTTTTTTAAATTTTGAATCACTGTGCCTCATGGAAATATTTTTTATGTAAAATTCCCAGTTAAAGAAATGAATTTACCGTAGAAATGTAATGTAATTTAATCCCAAGAGGTGTTTAAAAAAAGTGTACATAAACACGTCAGAAAATTTGCTTGCATCCGGCAGAATTCAGTCCAAAATCATTTAAAGCCATGACATTTCATTTAAAGACACTATTTAACGTTTTCACATTGATACTTATTTAAATTGAAAATTTCGGTTTACAATTCCTTAAACCTTTTGCATTGAAACTAAAATTTTGACACAAAAAACCCGTCGTCTTTGGAAAAGGTTTTTATTTAGAAGGGTAACCTTACAAGCTCAGAATTTCGGTCAATTTTTAAAACAAATTCAATTTTATGTTTTATTTTTTGTTTTTCTTGATATTCAATTCCACATTCATAAGGGTTTTTATAGATTACATAAGGCCATCAAATAATTTAAAAAATTGGTAAAAGTCGTTTTTGAAAATTCGACACTTTTTAGACTAAATTTGAAATTATTTCAATTTTTGTTCGACAAAAGTTTTCAACACAGTATCAACTTTTCCTAAGACCTCAAGTAATTTTGACCTCTGCATAAAAGTTACAGAAGTTTTCTATTTGTTTACTTTTCCCCAGAAGTGAATTTTCAATATTTATAAAATCAAAAAGCAAATCATTCTGCATGTTTCAACAAATAGCTTAAATTCAATAAAACCGATTTTTTTTATTTCTTGAGCTATGTCAGAAATACTTTTTTTGATATCTTTCTTAATTTTAAAAATTATAGAAATGAAAATTTAATATCATATTTTTCCTTATCTAATTAAGATAATATTATAAATACACTCCAAAACAGAGTTTTTCTTTCGTGTAGCTGTGTTAGTTCATCAGTTGTTATTGATTGATTTCACTCAACATTGATTAATTTTTAAACCTTCTTACTTTTTATCACCAACACTAGAGGCGATAGACAAAATTTGTGTAGAGATTTTAGTTCAGGACGCCAAAATCTATCAAATAAACAGGACTCGGAAATGCTGTTTCTTGAGCAATCAATTCAAATTTATAGATATTAGTCCATTCAATGGTAAAAAGTTTATATTGAAAAAAAATTATTTCAAAATGTTTAAATACTTGTCCATAAAATCTTCATATTTTGTATGTACTTCTGAATATTTGTTTTCTTAAAAAAAATCTTCTGAAAATTTAAATAAGAAAAACACTCTTTGTTCTTGTCAGGACCCAAAATTTCAATTGACGGCAAAAAAATGTTCAGAGCACGTCCTCCATTTCTCGTGGACAGCGAGGAATTTCGTTCATTGGCCAACAAAATTCAATAGTACTCCTTCTGATATAAAAGCCATTACGTATAGGAACCATTTCATGAACAAACTTATGTAATATTTCAAAGAAAATTTAATTTGGTGTTCAGCCTTTAATTTTTATAAGTTCCATTTTTTATTTGTTTTATGTTTGTCAGTATTTTTAATTAATGAGAGATTCCTGTAGAGGTTAAATTTTTGTATCGTTACAATTCCTCGTTTAAATATTTTTTTTAAGTTCTCGGCATGAAAAAATTTGGATCGCGATTTCCTATTTTTCCTTTTTGCTGCCAGGCATGCCGAGAACAGTTTGCGTTCATTACCATTCATCATTAAGTACAAAAAAATTTACAAGTAGCAACATTGAAGCTACATTCCTACGCTTTTGAAGTGCCTCTTTTAATATTTACAACAAAATAAGGAATTTCCTTTTTCCCAATTTCTATCAGTTTCTTATTGATCATTTGAGAAATCACCCTTTTTCAAACCTGAACTTTGTCTCAATAACCATTCAATGATGAATTGAACATTTTGTATTATTAATATAGGGGAGAGTGGGGGTACTTGATCCCCTTTTCTTATTTTCACCATTTCTTTTTGGAAAAATTTAGCAACTCGCCGTCTTTGACATTTTCTGACAGCTTGTAACTTCAAGTTTCTTTTTTTTGTGATGGTCCCACCGGCCCCTTTTGGGTCCTTCCTCCACCCCATACGCTTCTTTAGAAGTGGGAGGGACATTTTATCCCATGGTTAACATTATTTACTCCATTTCTGTACGACTTATTCGTCTTACTCCCGCGTATGTCCATCATCGTACTATATTATGTCTGATTCTTCGTTAGATTTCCATCACTTTCATATGATCCTTTTTAGGATTGGTCATTGTTTCAAAAAGTCTGTTTTATGTATCCTATTATCAGTTTCTTGAAAGTCCCAATGTTCAAACTATCTTTAATACTCACAGGTAGATTGTTGAACATTTTCAACCCGTTATAGAAAACAGAACGTTTGGTTATGTCTTTTTTTATACTAGGCAATCTGAATTCTCGTGCTCTTCTTGTATTGTATCTATGTATTTCGTGTCCGTACTGCAAACCATCGGCCAAATAAGCTGGTAACATTCCGTTCTTCATCTTGTATACAAAAATCAAGCTGTAATACGCAATTCTCTGTTTCACTGACAGCCATTGAAGCATATCGAGCATTAAGGCACTAGGCGTGTATCGATTGCATCGTATCACTACCCACATTATCTTATTTTGTATTCTCTGCAGCCGATTTGTTTGCATGAAGCAATATTGTAGCGCAATAATCGAAGTGTGGCATTATAACAGACTTCACGTAGATTACTTTTGACCAGAAAGTCATATATCTGCTTATCCGACAGAGTACTCCATATTTCATGGCAATCTTCTTTATAGTGTAGTCGATGTGAGCTACGAAATTTAACTTTTCATCTATCTGTACTCCTAAGTATTTAACCTGATGTACTCTTTCGATTGCACAACCATCAATCAACAGGTTTGAAAACTCTACGAGTTTGCGGTTACCAATAATCATCCAGTTGGTTTTATCGAGATTCAGGCACAACTTCCTGTGTTTCAAAAACTCTGTTACATTTTTAAAATCAGCATTTGCTTCCTGTATAAAGAGTTGTAAGTTCTCCCCATTCCAATAGGACACTGAATCATCCGTAAAAAGTTTGAGGCGACCATAGCGTAGGCAATTTTTCATGTCGTTGATGTACAGTATGAATAACAAGGGACCCAATACACTGCCTTGGGGGACACCTAGTATATTTTCCCTGTATCGCGAGTAAGATGAACCATATTTTGTTCTTTGCATTCTATAATAGTTATTAAACCACTCGAGAACTGTTCCATTGATACCAATTCTTTCTAACACTTTTATTAACTTTAGGCGATCGATAGTTTCAAAAGCTCTCTTGAAGTCTAGAAACACCGCAACTGTATAACTACCATTTTCAATGTTGGTCTTCCAATTTCGTAGAATCAAATTTACTGCAGATTCTGTTGAATGCTGTTTTCTGAATCCAGACTGTTCGGCAATCAATATTTCTTTGGACTCAATAAATCGTAGCAACTGGGTTTTTACTGCTTACTCTAGCACCTTTTCTTGTATTTCCAACATATTTATCGGACGGTACAATTTTGCCTCTCGGGTATTTTCACCTTTTGAATAGGAGTAACAGTCGAACACTTCCACGTATTTGGTATCACTCCTAATCGCAGACTCGTATTTATAATATGTCTCAATGGGTTGGCCAAGACCGGTAATGAGTCTTTAAAAACTCTTAGAGATACATTATCAATCCCCGCTGTGGGTTTCATGTTTTTCACTATTTCGTCAAATTGTTGACTAGTTACTGTTTCAAATGAACTGAAATTTCCACTATTATAGATAATCTCATCCAAGCAAACATTAGAACTTACAGGAATGCTTTTATGAATTTCTATGACACTATCAATAAAGAAGTCATTAAACTTCTCTGCAATTTCAGATTCGTCGATAATTTCTATGCTCTATGCTGTTTCTATGCTCCAAAAATAAGAACGATACTAGAACCCGTTGATGAACTAGAAGCATTTTCGTGGGAGTAAAAAAATCCTTGTATAAAAATCAAACAAAACCCCAAGATAGAATGTTAATTGACTATTTTGGTCATGTTTGTTCTTATTTCACAATTTATAGCAGACATAAGAAGAAAATTCTATAACTTTGTCTCAACGCTAAACACGTTGCATACTTAAAGGCGCTATTTTTTATAATCAAGAGAAAATTAATTATTTTTGCTCTTTACTTCAGACAATTGTTTGATAAATATTAGTTTTTGAATAAATATCAGTAATTTAGTAATCAGCAATTATAACGATCAATTCAGAAGAAGAATATGCCGTTTGGAAGGGGGATCAATTGTACCCAACTCTAGGGGATCAATTGTACCCATAATCAACATTTTAGAAAACTTTTTCTGAAAAAAGGTGAAAGTTTTCCATTGCTTTGAAAATATGACATTCCGAAGTTCATTTTACGCTCGAACGATTGATACATTGGAACAAGTTTTTTTTCATAATTTTACCATGTAAGGAACATTTTCAAGTGATGAAAAAAGATCTTCAAGTTACATTTTGTGAAATTTTTCAAACAAAGTTAAATAACTCAAACAATTATTTTGTTAAAATTTTTTAAACTACAAGCATTGTTATTTTGCTCATTTTGGCACATTTTTCTAGAATATTTGATCTTTGTAAGACATTCCAGTTTCGAGATATAGCTAAGGAATCAAGTATCCCCAGGGATCAAGTATCCTCATTCTCCCCTACATAGCTGTCATTGTGAAATTAAAAAATAAACTTTGATTGAAGGAATTTCAATAAAAAAATTATTTTATCTTTGACTTTCATCACTGGCACTCTTGAAATAAACTTTTTTTTAATGACATAAAATTCAATCATCAACTTTGCACTTTTAATAAATTTTTTAAAGCTAAAAATTTGTTTTTTCCTCGAGAATTTACATGAAGTTTTTATATCAACCCTTTATTTTAAAATAAAGAAAGGAAATTTTAATAAAAATGAATAAATATTAACAAAAACAGACCCCGTTCGTTTTTGGCAACAATCTATTTTGGCAACATTCGATTTTGACAACATCCGATTTTGGCACATAAGTCATATTACCTTATAGCTTTCGCTATAACATGACCAATATAACTAAGATAAATACCATAAATACGTTTTCAAGTTCTTAAATTTTAATAGAATACAACTACAAAAAAAAAGTACTAAATGTGATAAAACTGATAAAAATTTCTAAAAATTGAAAAATCAAATGCAAAAAAAACTAAAAATTTCAAAAAAATAGCTTAAAAAATGATTGAGAGTAAAACAGTAAAAATGACAAAACACATCAATTAATATCAACAAAACAGAAAAGTGCCAAGTGCATCAAAAACATGATAGGAAAATATAAAAAAGGTCTTAAAATGGTTGAAGATTGACACTAAATAATGTAATGACAATGAAAATATATTTTTTTTTTGTAAATAATTTTGTGAAAATAAGTGGAAAAAAGTTAAGAAGATAAACAGTCCAATCTTGGCTACACAAAATGTTTGAGCGTGTAGCCAAAATCGAACTGATCGGACGCGAAACCAGCTTTATCATGGGTAATTTCTGATCTGATCAGGAATTCATAAAAGGAATCGGATCTAACTTCTTTTGAAATTTTTTGTTATATTTTTGTATTATATTTCTGTGCTTTAAATTCACCCAAATCACTAGTTCAAAAACGGAACATAA
The DNA here is from genome assembly GCF_029784155.1 of Uranotaenia lowii. Classification (NCBI taxonomy): domain Eukaryota; kingdom Metazoa; phylum Arthropoda; class Insecta; order Diptera; family Culicidae; genus Uranotaenia; species Uranotaenia lowii. The sequence continues at coordinate 139,643,346 of NC_073692.1, forward strand.
TTGAGTATTATTTCATTGACTTTCCAAATGCATTGTGCATTTTTATTGCTGTTATTTTATTCTGTTTAAGATTCTCGTGAGCGGGTCTCAAATGTTTGAGTAATTTTCAAATAAATTTATTTATCAATTAAAAAAATATCAATTATAAAGCGCAAAATTCCCATTATAAAATAAATAATTTAGCACAAAAATCATAAGCAGATAAAATTTCACAATCTTCTGATAATTTTTATAAATATAAGTATTTAAAATTATGAGTTCTGAGTTTGTCAACCAATAATTTTTCATTGAATCGTTTTATTTCTATGCAATTCTGATTTTTTTTTTCATATCTATGTTATCAATTGTTAAAATCTTAATTTTTTTGTTACAATATCTTGTTACTTTTTTATGTTGTATCCTCCATTCTGTTTCTGAATATTTTTTTATTTGACTATTTAAATTAACACTGAGCTATAAATAAATTTGTCACTCTCTGTGATCTCCACAGTGTAGAGTTTATATGAAATTTTACGCGAGACTTGTGGTTTGTCCCTCGTTCCCTTGACAGATTAATGAACAGAAGATTTAACAAATCAATAGAGAGGAAAATAAGTATTACGGGCAGTTGATTAAGAGTCGTGAATGTAATCGGGTCAATCATTGCCCCATTTCTATAAAATAGAAGATTGTTCATAGGAGTTTGAGAAGCGAATAGTTTTTGGTACGTTCGGAGATTCTAAAAATTTTCTGGGGAAATATAATTTAGAAAATTTTGATTATCACCAATATTCGTTTGTGTTCAACCTTTTAATGAATCCAATATTTTAGAATCCACGATAAAATTTTCCTAGTCTTCCCGAATGTTTAATTCAACATTTTCACTTACTCAAAAATAAAAACAATTCCTTAAAGTACATGAACGCTGCTTTTGTTAAAATTATTGGTAATTTTTATATTTCAACTGACATCCGACATACTCCGACATAATCAAAAGTTTATTTTTTTACTTAAATTCATGATTATCTTCTAAGTGGCTCACAAGACCCGAAAGGTTAAAATATCTTAGATAAATATCAACATCTTCTTCATGACATAAAACTTTCGTCCGGTGGTGTAACGGCCACAAATTGATTGCATACCCTAAGGCGATTTAATATTTGAAGCGATTCTATTATTTTGATTATATTTTTATTTTCAGGCGATTCCGGCGGTCCGCTCATAATCAACGAACGCGGTCGCTTCACGCTGATTGGAATCACCAGTGCCGGATTCGGATGCGGGGTGGACCATCAACCGGGAATCTATCACAACATCCAGAAAACGGTGAAATGGATCCAAACAGTTGTTCTGTCAACGGGCGGATAGGCTTGGAAAGAATAAGAAATGAAACTGGTGCGCAATGTTGGTGCAAACATGTAGGAAATGATCAGTATTTTTTGCCTAAACAAATTATACTCTAATTTGAATTGAGCTAGAGGATAAGTGAACGGTACTGTTTGAGGGAAGATAACCCCTCGAAAGCACATACTTCAGTTAGGGTCTTCTGGATCTATAATACTCTATCAAAACGTGACAAGCTATATGTGATTTTTTTAAACTCCAATCGTTTTAAATAGCTGGAAATAGTTGCAATTTTATTTGGCTGCTTCTTCAACCGAACGGGTGATACTAAACGGTACTCTTTTACAACAATCTATTATTCGTAGGTTTTCTACTTCACAAATAAACATTGAATCATAAGGCATAGATATGACGGTCAAGCCGTCGTCATTCTTTAAAATGTTATTTTTTAGCATCTCGATGAGTTTATTGTATTCAAATATAGAATGAGCTTCCAGAAAAGCTGAAGTTTAGTTATTACTCTTAGAGATACAGTAGGCATCTTAAGAAAATCTTTGTTGAAAAGATATTCTTTAAATGGACAAAGCAGACCAAGTGTAAATTATTTATTCCAATAGTCTGTAATAAAATTTTAAAACGTGGAAATTTGTATTATTTGTCTTTAAACTGTAGGGGAGAGTGGGGATACTTGATCCCTTTTTCTTATTTTCACCATATCTTTTTGGAAAAATTTAGCAACTCGCCGTCTTTGACATTTTCTGACAGCTTGTAACTTCAAGTTTCTATGTTCCAAAAATTAGAACGATACTTGAACCCGTTGATGAACTAGAAGCATTTTCGTGGGAGTAAACAAAAATGCGATTTTTCTGAAGTTAGGGGAGACTTGATCCCCTATTGAAGGAGACTTGATCTTTTATTCAGTAAGCCGTAATCTTTGTATAAAAATCAAACAAAACCCCAAGATCGAATGTTAATTGACTATTTTGGTCAAGTTTGTTCTCATTTCACAATTTATAGCAGACATAAGAAGAAAATTCTATAACTTTGTCTCAACGCTATTAACATTGCATACTTAAAGGCGCAATTTTTATAATTAAGAGAAAATTAATTATTTTTGCTCTTTTCTTCAGACAATTGTTTGATAAATATTAGTTTTTGGATAAATATTAGAATTTTGGTAATCAGCAATCATAACGATCAATTCAGAAGAAGAATATGCCGTTTGGAAGGGGGATCAATTGTACCCAACTCTAGGGGATCAATTGTACCCATAATCAACATTTTAGAAAACTTTTTCTGAAAAAAGTTGAGAGTTTTCCATTGCTTTGAAAATATGGAATTATGAAGTTCATTTTACGCTCGAACGATTGATACATTGGAACAAATATTTTTTTCATAATTTTCCCATGTAAGGAACATTTTAAAGTGATGAAAAAAGATCTTCAAGATACATTTTGTGAAATTTTTCAAACAAAGTTCAATTACTCGAACAATTATTTTGTCAAAATTTTTTAAACTACAAGCATTGTTATTTTGCTCATTTTGGCACATTTTTCTTGAACATTTGATCTTTGTAAGACATTCCAGTTTCGAGATATAGCTAAGGAATCAAGTATCCCCAGGGATCAAGTATCCTCATTCTCCCCTACCAGAAAGAATGCGGATACTGCCCTTTTCCTGCCAGCAAACTTACAAAAGATATCTCCAAGGCAATTTTAGAAAAAAAATAGTATGGCTCTCTTCCTGGAGCTTCAGGATGTTTTTGAAATGGTACATCAGGGACAGCTGCTACAAAAACTGTGCTATGAGTGAAGTTGGAACCCAAATCCAAATCTTAACTTCATATATTTTTTTTCTCGAATTTAGCATGGAAATGTGTTCTTTTCCACCCATACATGTCAAATTTTCAGAGACCAAATCGTCTTTACCATTCGGAAAAATATCTCAAAATCTTTAAATTTTTCAATGGAAGATTAAAACAAGAATAGGCTTCCCTTTCTTCAGAGTAACAATAAAGTTTTTTTTATAAGTATCTAGAATTTATTGAAAATATACAAGGCATCGAATCAATAAAACAGAAGTGACAATTTTTGGAATCTTATCTATCAATAAATTAGCAATAGAATGCGTTATCTGGCCTTTAGAAGCCGTTTTTCGGGATTTTGAGCTTAATTTGGGATCACAACTTTAAAATTCGTTTTCTGGCCTTAGGAAGCCGATTTTCGGGATTCTGAGCTTAATTTGGGATCACAACTTTAAAATGCGTTTTCTGGCCTTAGGAAGCCGTTTTTCGGGATTCTGAGCTTAATTTGGGATCACAACTTTTAAATGCGTTTTCTGGCCTTTAGAAGCCGTTTTTCGGGATTCTGAGCTTAATTTGGGATCACAATTTTAAAATGCGTTTTCTGGCCTTAGGAAGCCGTTTTTCGGGATTCTGAGCTTAATTTGGGATCACAATTTTAAAATGCGTTTTCTGGCCTTAGGAAGCCGATTTTCGGGATTCTGAGCTTAATTTGGGATCACAACTTTAAAATTCGTTTTCTGGCCTTAGGAAGCCGATTTTCGGGATTCTGAGCTTAATTTGGGATCACAACTTTAAAATGCGTTTTCTGGCCTTTAGAAGCCGATTTTCGGGATTCTGAGCTTAATTTGGGATCACAACTTTAAAATGCGTTTTCTGGCTTATAGAACCCGTTTTTCGGGATTCTGAGCTTAATTTGGGATCACAACTTTAAAATGCGTTTTCTGGCCTTTAGAAGCCGTTTTTCGGGATTCTGAGCTTAATTTGGAATCAAAACTTTAAAATGCGTTTTCTGGCCTTTAGAAGCCGATTTTCGGGATTCTGAGCTGAATTTGGGATCACAACTTTAAAATGCGTTTCCTGGCTTATAGAAGCCGTTTTTCGGGATTCTAAGCTTTATTTGGGATCACAACTTTAAAATGCGTTTTCTGGCTTATAGAAGCCGTTTTTCGGGATTCTGAGCTTAATTTGGGATCACAACTTTAAAATGCGTTTTCTGGCTTATAGAAGCCGTTTTTCGGGATTCTGAGCTTTATTTGGGATCACAACTTTAAAATGCGTTTTCTGGCCTTTAGAAGCCGTTTTTCGGTATTCTGAGCTTAATTTGGGATCACAACTTTAAAATGCGTTTTCTGGCCTTAGGAAGCCGATTTTCGGGATTCTGAGCTTAATTTGGGATCACAACTTTAAAATGCGTTTTCTGGCCTTATGAAGCCGATTTTCGGGATTCTGAGCTTAATTTGGGATCACAACTTTAAAATGCGTTTTCTGGCTTTTAGAAGCCGTTTTTCGGAATTCTGAGCTTAATTTGGGATCACAACTTTAAAATGCGTTTTCTGGCCTTTAGAAGCCGTTTTTCGGGATTCTGAGCTTAATTTGGGATCACAATTTTAAAATGCGTTTTCTGGCCTTAGGAAGCCGTTTTTCGGGATTCTGAGCTTAATTTGGGATCACAATTTTAAAATGCGTTTTCTGGCCTTAGGAAGCCGATTTTCGGGATTCTGAGCTTAATTTGGGATCACAACTTTAAAATTCGTTTTCTGGCCTTAGGAAGCCGATTTTCGGGATTCTGAGCTTAATTTGGGATCACAACTTTAAAATGCGTTTTCTGGCTTATAGAAGCCGTTTTTCGGGATTCTGAGCTTAATTTGGGATCACAATTTTAAAATGCGTTTTCTGGCTTATAGAAGCCGTTTTTCGGGATTCTGAGCTTAATTTGGAATCACAACTTTAAAATGCGTTTTCTGGCTTATAGAAGCCGTTTTTCGGAATTCTGAGCTTAATTTGGGATCACAACTTTTAAATGCGTTTTCTGGCCTTTAGAAGCCGTTTTTCGGGATTCTGAGCTTAATTTGGGATCACAACTTTAAAATGCGTTTCCTGGCTTATAGAAGCCGTTTTTCGGGATTCTAAGCTTTATTTGGGATCACAACTTTAAAATGCGTTTTCTGGCTTATAGAAGCCGTTTTTCGGGATTCTGAACTTAATTTGGGATCACAACTTTAAAATGCGTTTTCTGGCTTATAGAAGCCGTTTTTCGGGATTCTGAGCTTTATTTGGGATCACAACTTTAAAATGCGTTTTCTGGCCTTTAGAAGCCGTTTTTCGGTATTCTGAGCTTAATTTGGGATCACAACTTTAAAATGCGTTTTCTGGCCTTAGGAAGCCGATTTTCGGGATTCTGAGCTTAATTTGGGATCACAACTTTAAAATGCGTTTTCTGGCCTTATGAAGCCGATTTTCGGGATTCTGAGCTTAATTTGGGATCACAACTTTAAAATGCGTTTTCTGGCCTTTAGAAGCCGATTTTCGGGATTCTGAGCTTAATTTGGGATCACAACTTTAAAATGCGTTTTCTGGCCTTTAGAAGCCGTTTTTCGGGATTTTGAGCTTAATTTGGGATCACAACTTTAAAATGCGTTTTCTGGCTTATAGAAGCCGTTTTTCGGGATTCTGAGCTTAATTTGGGATTACAACTTTAAAATGCGTTTTCTGGCTTATAGAAGCCGTTTTTCGGAATTCTGAGCTTAATTTGGGATCACAACTTTAAAATGCGTTTTCTGGCCTTTAGAAGCCGTTTTTCGGGATTCTGAGCTTAATTTGGGATCACAATTTTAAAATGCGTTTTCTGGCCTTAGGAAGCCGTTTTTCGGGATTCTGAGCTTAATTTGGGATCACAATTTTAAAATGCGTTTTCTGGCCTTAGGAAGCCGATTTTCGGGATTCTGAGCTTAATTTGGGATCACAACTTTAAAATGCGTTTTCTGGCCTTAGGAAGCCGATTTTCGGGATTCTGAGCTTAATTTGGGATCACAACTTTAAAATGCGTTTTCTGGCCTTAGGAAGCCGTTTTTCGGGATTCTGAGCTTAATTTGGGATCACAACTTTAAAATGCGTTTTCTGGCTTATAGAAGCCGTTATTCGGGATTCTGAGCTTAATTTGGGATCACAACTTTAAAATGCGTTTTCTGGCCTTTAGAAGCCGTTTTTCGGGATTCTGAGCTTAATTTGGGATCACAACTTTAAAATGCGTTTTCTGGCCTTAGGAAGCCGTTTTTCGGGATTCTGAGCTTAATTTGGGATCACAATTTTAAAATGCGTTTTCTGGCCTTAAAAAGCCGATTTTCGGGATTCTGAGCTTAATTTGGGATCACAACTTTAAAATTCGTTTTCTGGCCTTAGGAAGCCGATTTTCGGGATTCTGAGCTTAATTTGGGATCACAACTTTAAAATGCGTTTTCTGGCCTTTAGAAGCCGATTTTCGGGATTCTGAGCTTAATTTGGGATCACAACTTTAAAATGCGTTTTCTGGCTTATAGAACCCGTTTTTCGGGATTCTGAGCTTAATTTGGGATCACAACTTTAAAATGCGTTTTCTGGCCTTTAGAAGCCGTTTTTCGGGATTCTGAGCTTAATTTGGGATTACAACTTTAAAATGCGTTTTCTGGCTTATAGAAGCCGTTTTTTGGGATTCTGAGCTTAATTTGGGATCACAACTTTAAAATGCGTTTTCTGGCCTTTAGAAGCCGTTTTTCGGGATTTTGAGCTTAATTTGGGATCACAACTTTAAAATGCGTTTTCTGGCTTATAGAAGCCGTTTTTCGGGATTCTGAGCTTAATTTGGGATTACAACTTTAAAATGCGTTTTCTGGCTTATAGAAGCCGTTTTTCGGAATTCTGAGCTTAATTTGGGATCACAACTTTAAAATGCGTTTTCTGGCCTTTAGAAGCCGTTTTTCGGGATTCTGAGCTTAATTTGGGATCACAATTTTAAAATGCGTTTTCTGGCCTTAGGAAGCCGTTTTTCGGGATTCTGAGCTTAATTTGGGATCACTTTTAAAATGCGTTTTCTGGCCTTAGGAAGCCGATTTTCGGGATTCTGAGCTTAATTTGGGATCACAACTTTAAAATTCGTTTTCTGGCCTTAGGAAGCCGATTTTCGGGATTCTGAGCTTAATTTGGGATCACAACTTTAAAATGCGTTTTCTGGCCTTTAGAAGCCGATTTTCGGGATTCTGAGCTTAATTTGGGATCACAACTTTAAAATGCGTTTTCTGGCTTATAGAACCCGTTTTTCGGGATTCTGAGCTTAATTTGGGATCACAACTTTAAAATGCGTTTTCTGGCCTTAGGAAGACGTTTTTCGGGATTCTGAGCTTAATTTGGGATTACAACTTTAAAATTCGTTTTCTGGCCTTTAGAAGCCGTTTTTCGGGATTTTGAGCTTAATTTGGGATCACAACTTTAAAATGCGTTTTCTGGCTTATAGAAGCCGTTTTTCGGGATTCTGAGCTTAATTTGGGATTACAACTTTAAAATGCGTTTTCTGGCTTATAGAAGCCGTTTTTCGGAATTCTGAGCTTAATTTGGGATCACAACTTTAAAATGCGTTTTCTGGCCTTAGGAAGCCGTTTTTCGGGATTCTGAGCTTAATTTGGGATCACAATTTTAAAATGCGTTTTCTGGCCTTAGGAAGCCGTTTTTCGGGATTCTGAGCTTAATTTGGGATCACAACTTTAAAATGCGTTTTCTGGCCTTTAGAAGCCGATTTTCGGGATTCTGAGCTTAATTTGGGATCAAAACTTTAAAATGCGTTTCCTGGCTTATAGAAGCCGTTTTTCGGGATTCTAAGCTTTATTTGGGATCACAACTTTAAAATGCGTTTTCTGGCTTATAGAAGCCGTTTTTCGGGATTCTGAGCTTAATTTGGGATCACAACTTTAAAATGCGTTTTCTGGCCTTAGGAAGCCGATTTTCGGGATTCTGAGCTTAATTTGGGATCACAACTTTAAAATGCGTTTTCTGGCCTTATGAAGCCGATTTTCGGGATTCTGAGCTTAATTTGGGATCACAACTTTAAAATGCGTTTTCTGGCTTATAGAAGCCGTTTTTCGGGATTCTGAGCTTAATTTGGGATCACAACTTTAAAATGCGTTTTCTGGCCTTTAGAAGCCGTTTTTCGGGATTCTGAGCTTAATTTGGGATCACAACTTTAAAATGCGTTTTCTGGCCTTTAGAAGCCGTTTTTCGGGATTCTGAGCTTAATTTGGGATCACAACTTTAAAATGCGTTTTCTGGCCTTTAGAAGCCGTTTTTCGGGATTCTGAGCTTAATTTGGGATCACAACTTTAAAATGCGTTTTCTGGCCTTTAGAAGCCGTTTTTCGGGATTCTGAGCTTAATTTGGGATCACAACTTTAAAATGCGTTTTCTGGCCTTTAGAAGCCATTTTTCGGGATTCTGAGCTTAATTTGGGATCACAACTTTAAAATGCGTTTTCTGGCTTATAGAAGCCGTTTTTCGGGATTCTGAGCTTAATTGGGGATCACAACTTTAAAATGCGTTTTCTGGCCTTTAGAAGCCGTTTTTCGGGATTCTGAGCTTAATTTGGGATCACAACTTTAAAATGCGTTTTCTGGCCTTCAGAAGCCGTTTTTCGGGATTCTGAGCTTAATTTGGGATCACAACTTTAAAATGCGTTTTCTGGCCTTTAGAAGCCGTTTTTCGGAATTCTGAGCTTAATTTGGGATCACAACTTTAAAATGCGTTTTCTGGCCTTTAGAAGCCGATTTCGGGATTCTGAGCTTAATTTGGGATCACACCTTTAAAATGCGTTTTCTGGCTTATAGAAGCCGTTTTTCGGGATTCTGAGCTTAATTTGGGATCACAACTTTAAAATGCGTTTTCTGGCCTTTAGAAGCCGTTTTTCGGGATTCTGAGCTTAATTTGGGATCACAACTTTAAAATGCGTTTTCTGGCCTTTAGAAGCCGTTTTTCGGGATTCTGAGCTTAATTTGGGATCACAACTTTAAAATGCGTTTTCTGGCCTTTAGAAGCCGTTTTTCGGGATTCTGAGCTTAATTTGGGATCACAACTTTAAAATGCGTTTTCTGGCCTTTAGAAGCCGTTTTTCGGGATTCTGAGCTTAATTTGGGATCACAACTTTAAAATGCGTTTTCTGGCTTATAGAAGCCGTTTTTCGGGATTCTGAGCTTAATTTGGGATCACAACTTTAAAATGCGTTTTCTGGCCTTTAGAAGCCGTTTTTCGGGATTCTGAGCTTAAT